>NC_073701.1:92801405-92896075 GCF_023634085.1 Falco cherrug | reverse complement strand
GGTGAAAGGGACTGTTGCTACTTGTTTCCCATGGCCAGGCCTGTTTCAGAGATTTGCACTCCTTTCCTAAGGAGTTCTCTCACCTAAAAACTCACTGAGCACCTTGCTTACCCCACTGTTCTCATTCTGTCCCCTTGATCATGTTGAGACAACTGCCCATGGGATTGTGCTGTGAACCAGATGAAATGCCCTGAGTTAAAAGAAAACTTTTTGGGGGTCATTTCAGGGCTGTTTCATTTCAGATAGACAACTGCAGCGTGTGTTTACTTACACACTGTAAAAAACAGCACATCCCCAGCAGACAACAATTGAATATATACTTCATACGACAGGACTGTTCCCTGCAAGTTCAGGAAAAAATGAAAGAACGCAGGGATACCAAAGAACTTGGTTCAGAAGGTACAAAAAAAAAAAAAAAAAGAAATCTAAATGTGAAAAAAAATTAAGAAAAAAGAGAGGAAGAAAGGAAAGAAGAATAGACAGCAATAAGGTCATACTAGATGGAGTTAACAAAATGTTTTGGAAACAGAGCTACAAATGCTGGATGAAAGAATAAAGAAAAATAAAATCAGAAAATGATGGCCCTAGACTAAGATTTCTGACTCCTCCTCAAAGTTCAAGATCTGGGGCAGGATCCTATTGCTATCCACTGAATCGTGTGATGTGAGTCATACTTAGTGATGGATCTTGGTGACTGTAGAGTTACAGTTGCCATTTACCTGCAGTTGTTCCTTTTTTTTTCCTTCAGAGCCTCTTCAGATCGCTCTGCTTTGGCCTTAGGAGGTTGGTTCTGAAGGGTGAGGGTGTCTGTCTGGTCCTGGAGGGGAGACACACCAATGAACACACCAGCCATGCTATCGCCCCTCTTACACTCATACAAGTCAATCTGTGCTGAGAAACCACCAGGGGAGCTGAACAAGGCTTAGAAATCCCTGCAAGGTGGTGTGTTGTTACAGAAGGCCACTGGAACACCCAGTGTTTTGATAATCCAGTGCCTCAGGGAATCTCAAATCCCTGTAATGCCTGCAGCTGGCCGGCACTGTGTCCTGGTTTCAGCTGGGACAGAGTTAATTTTCTTGGTGGCTGGTGCAGGCTTGTGTTCTGGATGTGGTGTGAGAACCATGTTGACAACACGCTGATGGTTTCAGGTGTTCCTAGGTAATGTTTATACCAAGTCAAGGACCTGTCAGTTTTTCAGGCCCTGTCAGCAAGAAGGCTGGAGGGGCACAAGAAATTGGGAGGGCACACAGCCAGGACAGGTGACCTGAACTGGCCAAAGGAATATTCCATACCATCGAACGTCATGCTGAGTATATAAGCTGGGGGAAGAAGGGGGAGACGTTTGGCATTATGGCATTTGTCCTCCCGAGTAACCATTAGTAACCATTATGCATGACAGAGCCCTGCTTTCGTGGAGATGGCTGAACGCCTGCCTGCCGATGGGAAGTAGCGAACGGATTCCCTGTTTTGCTTTGCTTGCGTGTGCGGCTTCTACTTTACGTATTTAACTGTCTTTATCTCAACCCACCAGTTTTCTCACTTTTACTCTTCCGGCTCTCTCCCCCATCCCACTGGGGGGTACTGAACAAACGGTTGTGTGGGCCTTAGCTGCTGGCTGGGGTTAAACCATGACACGCTGGCTGGCACTAGTTCATGAAATGTCTTTGATGCTAAATCACCCCAGCACCTTCGGCTGGATGAGAAACAACCATGCCCTTCCTTAAGAAGCTGGCATTTGTAACAGAGGCATGAAAGAGATTATTTGCGTGGTCCCTAGAGTCTGAATGAGGTGGCAGATATCCCATCCCTGCCTCCTTCACCTTTCTAGGCTTCTAACATGGTAACAAGCAACAATGAGTTAGCGGTGTGGACTTCAAATGACTGTCGGTTCATCTCGGAGTTACACACAGAAACAACGCATTATTTTAAGCAGTCCTATTTCTGTTACGATCAAAGGCATTCCTGTTAACTCTCTCTATACAACACCTGTAAACACACAGTTGCTGTGGAACTGATATTCTTATCTTTCATGTATGTCATTTCTTGGCTGTAACATTACATCAGTGCTTACTGCAAAACTGCTGACATGCCCTGAGCTGTCAACAGCAGCATGAGGAAGGCAGTGACAGTTGCTGCGTGCAACAGTATGTGCTAGTCAGGGCTTTTAAAAACTGTAATTAATGTCTGCCTATGAAATCAAACAAAGCTTGCATTATTTGCTGCAGCACCTTTACTTGTTCACACGAGATTTTCAAACTTGGTGTGAACCCCAGGGGCATGCTTCTGCTCTCCACTTCTTGGGAATTCTTCATCTAGAGAGTGCAAACAGCATGGAGTTATCAGCAGGACTGAAAAAGCCAAGATGAGCTTGGTGTTAAATAGCGGAATGGGGGACACGATGTGGCAGGCTGACCCTGGCTGCCACAGCCTGACTGCACAGCAGGGCCAGCCCTGGGACATCCCTCATCAGTGACTGCATTGCTCTCCAGCGGGAGTGGAGATGTCTCTACAACGTGGGACCAGCTCCCCCACACTCAGGCAGCAGGGAAGAGTTTAAAGCACAGGCACAGGGCCAGGCAGGGAGAGGTCACCATTCCTGAGCCTTGGGGTCCCTGCCGGAAGGTACCGTGGCAGACAAGGTGACGCTCACAGCCACCGCAGGTGCCAGAGCCCTCCCCACCACGCAGGGAAGAGCTCAACTGTGCTCCTTGGGCTGGGCCAGCAACCAGCAGGGTCAAAAGGACATTTCCTTGCTTTATCCAGCTGCCTTTTCATCCCTTTAGGTTTGCCCTCTCTTCTCTTTCAGACAGTATCTTGCTGAACCAGCCAAGGGGAAAGGCAAAAGACCGAGGGGGCACCTTTGCTGCTGGATCCCAGTTTGGACAGGCAGAGGACAAGGGGTACTATAGCTGGTAAGAAGCAACAGCCTGGTGTGCTGGCAGCTGGTGAGGGGGCTGGGGCTGCCCCGGCAGCTGCTCCACCACATCGTTACAGGAGTGGGAAACAATGAAACTGCTGACCTGGAGTGACAGCGGCAGTTTTTCAAAATTCTCTTCTAATTGTGCCTTTTCCAGATGGTGAGCAGCATTCAGTTCTGGGGAAGATGCACAGACATGACACTGCTAGGTGAAGCCCAGCAAACCACGGTCCGGGAGTGCAGACACTGTGAGCCAAGCGCAATTCAGATGCAGTTCTAGGGCATGGAGGCCGAGTTGGAAACTGATAGTAACTGATAAGGCTCTGGGAACTTAGGTGAATTCCTTAGAGGATCAGGATTTCCTCATCTTTCACTGGTTGCAGGTATCTCTATATCTATGTGACCAGATTCTGATTTTTCAGAACTGCACAGAATTCCTGGCTCCCAGGGTTCTGATCTGAAAAGGGTCACTTTGACCCAGCTCAGGGTGAGCATCCCCAAATCAAAGATTTTTAAATTTTTGAATTAGATATATTTAAAAGCTTGGGTTGCAAGTTCTTTGGGGAGAGTGAGATGGGGGCCAGCAACTCAGGCTGCAAAAATGTAGATGACAGTGCTTCTCCAGGAGCTGTGGCAGATGACCTGGGAGATTCATTCTGTTAGTGAGACAGACAGAGTCTGAAGGCAGAAAAGTCCTCCATTTATATTACACGATCAAAGGTTTCACTGCTAGGACAACTCACCCTGGACTCAGTAACAACCAAAAGTTTAATAACCAAAGTGGAATAAAGTTTGATCTCCAAACCAGTGACATCAAACTGTCACTCAGCACAGCAGTAGCACCTAGCTTTTTAGGATACAGACACTCTATTTTTGGTGTCTTTACCCTCAGTCCCATGGGGTTCCGCCTTCTGACCATTGCTCACTAGCCACAATAACAGCAGCAATAACACTCATGCTCTAGCGCTCTCTTTACAGCGCACTAGCCCGCAGCTGCTGCAGTGCCTTCTCCATGCACAGGAGGGCATTTCATAGCCACGCCTGGACCAGGGAGCACAAACCGGCCACCAGACCCTTGCTAACCCACAGCCAAGTTTTATCATCAGAGAACACCAACACAAATGGAAAGGCAAGGATATCCTCAAGCAGGGAAGAGGAGCCTTTTATTATTTGCAAAACTGTGTATGTTGATTTAGAAATGGTATGCTAGATACCATCTCTGCCTACAGGAGAGGGGAATAAACTGTTCTTAGTTCACGTTATGCTCCGGACTGTGTCTCTAATTAACGCAGTGCAAAGCTAAGCAGTATGGCTCGATTTAGGGAATGTTGTGGGAAAACCTAATAAAGCTATTTAAAAATTAGACCCTTAAACTTATGTGTAAAGCAAAAGAGAGAGACCGTACAGGTAACTGTTAAACGACAGCTAAAGCATGTACAAAGACATGTATTTAGATACTGAACTGGTAGGGAGGAAACAGCTCTGTCTGCAGCGTCAAATCCCACGGAAAAACGTTACACAAAATAAAGACAGCAGTGCTGAGGGGCAGATTTGCGCTAGCTTTGGTCTATCAGCATGGCCAGACTTTAGCTACTGAAAACAATGAGTCTTGGTTTTAGAAGCAGTGTAGTAGGCATTTAAGCACCTAAATTCAGAGACGTTCAGTGAGCTCCAGCCTCCTGAGCACCCAAGGATAAGACTCTTGAGAAAAGTCTGTGTGTGAAATGAGGTGGAGTTTGGACTCCAGGTTTAGTGTTCCATGGAGAAAGCCTTATCTTTGGCCCAAAGATCTCTCAGGTAGTCTCAGTTCCAAGTCAGATGCTGTACATGCTGCACGTACCTCTCCTCCATCCCTAGCATGAACCTGGTGTGAACCTGGTGGTCTACCCCCCATGAAAGCACTAGACCAACACAGATTTTCTGTATCATCTATTCTGGAAGAAGACAATCCAAGCTCACACAATCTAGAGCACGAATTCCTGCTCTGGAACAGCTCTGTAGCCATTGGGTTGTCTTTGGCTTACTTTGAATCTTGCAGGCTCTCTCCTCCAGCAGTTCCTCCATAATGGTTCTGTGGTTAGTTTCCAACCGTAACATTGCAGCTCTACGTGCAGCTATGATCTTCTGCATCTGTTCCAATGACAATGAATGGAGACATGGATGCACAATTAGACATCTTGTGGCACACTGACAGGCCGCTTACTTAAGAGCTCCAGTGAGCTGGAAACAGTAAAGGGATCTACTGAGTGTGACACCGACACTTCCAGCACCTGAACCGTTTCTATTTATTATGGAACAGGCATGCTGAAGCCTTGAGTGGTAGTCTGTAGTCACCGCTGGTAGCGGTTTTGTTCTTTTAACTTAATGGCAATAAAAGAGGCACATAAGAAAGCAAAAAGCCAAAAAGCCCTTAAGCAAAGAAACCATTTATGATATGTTCATAAATATCAACAATTCATTAATCTAAATTATATTAATGACCTGACTCCCTCTGATGGTCAGATAAACAAGCAGAGTTCTGAGCCATCCTTGGTTTTGTTTGCACAGCACTTTGCTGCAATGATCTTTATTGTAAGGTCTTGGATTAACTTCCACGAAAAGTGCCTATGAATTATTCATAGTTGTAAAATATTTATTTCTAGAGAAAAATTGGAATTGTTATCCGTGGGTAGGTAAACCAAGTTGCAATGTATCACACTTTTACTTGAAAAAGAGTATCCTACACAGTCATCAATACCCAAATTCCTGAGTCCTCTGGAATCATGCATTTTTAGTCCACACCCAGTAAGCCGATGAAAGATAGGACAGCACTTTTTTGAGTGTAGACACCAGAGTTTTCAGGTTGGTGTGAAAGTATGAAAGATAATAGTGAAGCCACAAAACCTTTTTCCAATCTCACATTGGAGGCTGAGAGAGGTCCTGCTGCCACAAACTGCCCAACAAACTGAACCACACAGCACACGGCACACGGCACACACCCATCATGGGAGCAGGGGATGCTGTTGGAAGAGGGCTGTGGGCAGCCTGTGTTCCTGTGCCCCTGCTAGGTTTGGGACTCCTTCAGTACATTGTTTGCTACTAGACTTGGCTAAAGGCAAAGCAAGATCCCTCATGATGGTGCTTTGACATGTTTCGTTAAAGAAAATCCAGTCAGAAACGGTTAATCTGGTTAAGTCAGTGGTCCAGAGCAGTTTCCAAGTGCAATTCGTAAGTTTGCTTTTCTGGGTTTTATAATCACAGCGATCTTCTTCCCTACATTCAACACATTATCTGTGATATCTGGCAATGCAGAGGATCAAACTATTTTACTTTTACAAGGAAACAGTTGTTTGTTGCAAATTGACTTGACTTTAAACAGCTTTTATTTCTCACTCTTATGTTAAATAATGGTAGAAAGTTACTGCAGCTGAGCATGTCTCGACTGGAATAAAGGTTATTTCACTGTATTTAACTGTCAAACATATGTGTTAGATGACCCACCAGAACCAAAATTTCCAGCTGTACTGGAGAAAGCGTGCTCTTAGAATGAAAGGCAGGCATTTAACATGAAATGTAAAATTATCCAAACTGTTTTTCATAATGATGCGGGAGACAACCCCGTGGTGAAGAACCCTTTGCAAAACAATGGGGACTCAGCCTGCTGCTGTACTGCATGAAAGAGCAGGGAAAGGAGGGGCTGACTCAACGGGCTACCAATGGGATAGGGACTATCACCTGACTTTTCCCAGAGCATGATCTCCTTGTCCATGATGTCTGTGTGCTGAAACCTCATGAGCATTGCCGTGTTCTTTACCTCACCCTTGCTTAAGTCTTTATTCAGACACTAATTGCTTCTCAGCTGAGCAGCACCCCAAAGGAATGATTATGCTCAACTCCAACACCTTCAGAAGGTGAAGGGGTTTCCTTTTACTGCCACCATCTTTGGCAGGTTATTTAACTATAAAGCCAATTCCATATGTTCCAATTCCATATGGTCTGCAGGGATTTTTCTGTCTTCTGTGTGTTTCATACCCACATCCTAAATGACTCTTTCTAACATTCCAGTGTGACCTCTCGGTCTGCAGTTTTTCACAGGAGATAGTATACTTGGCACTGGGAAGCAGATCGCTTGGGTATTCATTCCAGCTTCACCCCTGACTTACCCTATAGGCTTGTTCAACTCACTTATTCTGTGTCATGGTCATTTCTGGCTGTAAGAAGAACCTCAGGTGGGATTTTGAAGGCTTGACAAAGTAAAATCAAGAGGAGGCTCTAGTGACAGAAGTTCAGTACGCTGGCACGCCAAACAGCTTGAGGTGAGCAGCTCAAGTGAGAAACGCTGGCAAGCCAGGATCACAGCTTTCACTTGGCAATTTTGCCCTTCAATGCAAGGAGATACGAGGGAGATTGGGATGCACTGGCACACGTGACCACTTTGTAAGGAGTTTGGCTCTCATGCTCTGCTCTGCTGGAAGAGCTGCCTCACCCCCTCGGAGACAGCCGAGCAGCTATCTGATATTAAACTAAATGGTGACTACAGTAAAACAGTGTGCTTTCTGAATGCTTTCAAAAGCATTAGAGAGATTGGAAAATTCTGGTTTAGAACACAGAACCCTATTTGACAGCACCCTCTAACACATCTTTGAAAATCAATGCACTAACAGAAAACAGTAGGTTGTCTGGGACAAACAGCCCAGTTACATGAAGCCTTTCTGCTGCACATTACAAACTGCAAATCAGTAACAACTACAAGGCACAGCAATTAAAATAGGTAGAGTCCAGCAAGAGCTCTTCAATGCCCTGCCACTGAAGAGCCAAACCAAACTGCACGGTGGCACGCAGGGCAGCAGGCACTCTGGGGCACAGGCTGGGATGCCGTGTGTCTGTCCAACACAGCTGCCTGACCCACATGCCAGCGAGGACCACGCTGCACCCAGCCCCAGGGTACCATTGGTGTTACACAGTACATCTGACACTGGGCAGCTGTACACGAATGACATCAAACTGCCACCACCATCTCAGTTCGTATTTGCACTCCCATCCCAGGAGTGTTTGTGCAGAGGAGGTATTTACTGCCGCATGCACAAGAGCAACGGCAAGGGCAGGCAGCGCAGCGATCTCCTGTTACTGAACGTGCTGCTCTGGGACTCCCAAACAGGCGGTCAGTTAGATCACTGGCAAAGTTCTCCAGCAAAACCGCCCATGATTTGTATCCACCTCAGCTGTACAAACACTGTGTAAACAGAAGCAGAGCGGCTCTTTACCTCCAGCACTGTATGTCCCTTTCCTTCCCATGTCACCACCACCTGTAAAAGCGCTCACGGAAATGAGCAAACCCCACCCGCCAGAAAGAGGCAGGGCTTTCAAAGGGAAGGAGGGTATTCAATGGGAAGCTGCAGATTGCCCTGCCTGAAGAAGGCACCACTGGCAACCCCTCCTCTGTGAGAGCTGGGGAGATGCAGAGGGGGCAGGAAGGCAGGCGTCCGGGAGTAACTAGAAGCCCTGGTTTGCTATTGCTGCAGTATCCCTGGCTGGGGGGACAATAGAGCTCTCCATGAAATGACAATCAACCAAAAAAAATCAGAGGGGCACAGCAGGGAGCACAAGCTGCTGGGCGTCAGCAAAGGGCTGTGCTCAGCTTTTCTGCAATAGGTGAGAGCGTAAGGGCACTTTAAATCGGAATGTGTCCTGAATCATGTTAGGAAGAAGACAAAGAACATATCCTGCTGGGAAGATCATTAATGATTAGGAAAACTATATGATTAGGCTACTATATTAGGCTATTATATTAATGATTAGGCTACTATAAATTTGCCTCAGGTTAGAAAAGGCCAAGAATCTTTAAAGGACACTACAAAAAACCTACATTTAAGAGAAAAGGCAGTGTAGTAGCAAATGGAATTAAAAGGAGTCCTAGAAAGTAAATCTTTCAGTAATAAGCAAGCAAGGCTAAAAACAATCTAGGGCATAGAAAAGATTAGTTCAGCCGCAGGATACACAGCAGATAGGAGAGCAAATTAGTTCTGTCTTTCCAAAATGTAAACGGAGGAAAAAAAAAAAAATTCAGAGCTTAACGTTTCTCTTTATTTTTCCTGCATCTAATTTTTAACTGTTAAGAGAAACAACACAAAAGCTTTATTTTTGCTAATGCGAGGAAAATGGAATCTGGAAGTTAAATTAATCCTTTACACACTGCCATTTGGGGATTATTTCTCCCAGATCCAAGGGAGACACTTTCTAGAAAGTTTTGCTGTGAATGGTGTGATTAACTGAGCTGAGTTGAGATCCTTGGGTGCCTAAGGAGGCCCAGGCGATACTGGAATCATTCTTACTGTGTTAGGGGAAGAAGCCAGGCACGCAAGGCTGGGCTCCTCCAAACAGCCAGCTCTGTACTCTGCTGAGTGATGCACAGGGTGCTGTGTGCCAGGATTGCAGAGTCCCCAGCCCTGACCAGCTGCATTAGGCTCAGAATAAAACGCAGTGGATTGTTTTGTTGCTGCTTGCTAGAGTTTTTATTACTATTATTAAGTAATAAAAAGTGGTGCTTTTTTTTTAAAAAAAAAGATGTGGATGAATATAGCCTGGTATGTTAAAAAAGACCCTAGCCCTTCACACAGATTCCCAAACCGGCTGTCTTACAGGCACAAGGTTTCCCCTTTTTGGGGAATATCACCGCATCTGCCCATGCCATCTGTTTTAACTCACTGGAGCAATTTTAAGAAGTGTTCTTGACAGACTGCCAGGACTGTGGCCCTTGAAGGCGTCTGCACGGGGAGATATTGGAGATGGGGCTTGCAGAAGGAAAGCACCCACCCAGATCACCAGCTCCTACTACTTGAAACAAAAGCCATCTAAAGCAAGAGAGCTCTGTACAAAATCATCACCAGCACCTATGGACCAGCAGAACTCGGTGGGGTTGTTACTGTTCTACTTACACGAAGAAAATGAAAAGCCAGTAAAAAAAAATGACAACTAGGAGAAAGAATTTGTTAAAATGTTGATCCTCCATAAGAAGTATTACAGAATCCTTTTCTTACATTATGTTTTATCTGAGATAAGGTCTGTGCTACCCTTGAGGACACTTGGTGGCGAGACTCTCTCCAAGAGTGGGGAATCACCACAGTGCCAGCTTAAAAATGCTATCCCGTAACTCCAACTTCAGCACGGACACCACCCCACCAGGACAGCGGGCCTCATGGCTGTCTCCCACCATGCTGGGGCCGTGGTTTCCTGAGCAGCCTCTGGGGCTACCTTGAGCAGCTGCTGCTGGCACGGCTCAGGTGGCTCCCCTGTCACTTGCCTGCCCTGCCAAGACTTCTTGCATTGTGTTGTATTTTGGTTAAAGCTTTCCGACTGCTCTTCGGGACCTCATATTTATGTTTCCCGGGAGGCCAGATGTGCAAGGCTTGGCCTCAGTGCCAAGGTTCTCAAGTAGTCCCTCTTTCTCAGAGGGTTCTTCTAGGAGAGCAGCAGCACATGAGTCCTGATCTTCCTCTTCTGCAAAAAAGGCAAGGTGTAGTTTTGGCGTATCATCATAGCAGCCTTATGGTCTCCTAGATGCATGGTGAACTTACAAATTCCAGACATTTTGTGTTACTGCAACCTGCTTTGTCAGCGTAACAGGTTTGGACTGGCCATGTTCCTGCTACCAATGTAAACATGACATTAGTACAAAATGAAAAAGCCCCTCCTTGTTATCACCAGTGTGCCTCTGCAGACAACCAGCACTTCAGTGTCAGTGCAGCCGGGGAAGTGGGAATGCCAGCACTGAGGGAAACCAAATGTTACAGCAGAACAAAACTGGCTCTGATGTGAGAATGTAAAGCTATCGGGGCCAATGCCGAGATTCACACAGATCCAATGTCAAAACATCAGTTAGAAAATTCAGAAGCACCTGGGGAAAAATCCCCCCAAACAAATCTGTAAAAAAACCAAATTAACAGGACATACTATTGAATTAATTAAGCTTAGTTAAGATTTACGTCAACAAAGTATTTGAAAGAGTAGACAGGGTAAACAGGAACCTTTGCTGCCCCCCCCCCAGTTTTGTGTCGAAAAGGCTCAACATATCAAAGGAGCTTAGCAGGTGTCCTTTTCTAGGCCACCAGCTGGAGTGAAGCCATTGAGGGTCAGTAACTAAGGGCCAAAACCAAACAAAGTCTGAAAAGACTCAGCAACTAGACAAGTGACCCAGCTGTTGCCAGTGGGTGAAAAAGTCAGAGGCATGTACAGATTGTGAAAATAAGCAGCATTTCAGTGGGGCAGTTCAATGACAAGTGAGAAAAAAATTGCTTTATTGTGATTTCGGGTTGATTTTTTCTGGCCAAAATGCGAACACAAGAAGGTGGATTTTGTACACACTGTTGCATTTATTTTTAAGGTACTTATAATGAAAGGTATATTTCCCTATTGCTTAGAAAACTACATGAAACAGGTCTTCCATTGGCTGCATGCCAAGAAATGACTGTGATACTGAAGGAATTTTCATGATCCTCCGACATGGAGACAACAACGACTCATGCGCGCCGGCACTAGCACGGGCTCCTCCAGCGCAAAGCAACAAATGGCTCCTCCAGGGCGCTGCCACCATCGGCTCCTCCTCGGCAGCGTAACAAAGGGCTGCTCCTCTGCGGCACGACGAGGGGCTCCCGAGGCGCTTTGCCACCAATCGCTCCCCTGCGGCGCTGCGCTACAGGGCTGCTCCGGGGCGGCGCCACTGGGGGCTCTCCAGGAGCAACGCTATCAGCATCTCCTCTGGGGTGGTGCGAGCGCAATGCAACACGACTCATACCACGCTGGAAAGAACAGACTTGAAATACAATACGTCATACCACGTATTACAAACAGCCCAGCAGAAAACACAAGACGTACCATAGGATACAAAATACAACCCTACGCACACCATACCCACTAGGCCGGAAATACAAGATACAGCTCAAGAGACCCTCAGTACAATAAGCACTAAACCACGCAAAACCAAAACAATACATACAGCACAAAATACAGTCCAGATCAGATCATGCAATACTCAGTAGGCACAGGACGACGCACTACGGAACACAAAACCAACTACAGTACGCTCCACCATGTACCCCCCGCCCTTGCTACAGCCCATCCCCGACAAAGGACATTGTACAGACCACTTAAGAGACACAGAAGATGCCGTACAATCAAATACACCAAACCAAACGCCATACAAAAGAGCAAACGCAATGATGCGGCGATGACAGGCTCCTCCGGTGACATCTGGCAAAGGGCTCCTCCGGGGTGCCGCCATTCAGGGCTCCTTCAGCGCGGGGCGACGAAAGGCTCCACAGAGACGGCCTGGGCTGTGTGATGAACATGTCCTCTGGGGCTGGCACGATGCAGGGCTCCCCAGGCTAAACAACCCCAGCTCCCTCAGCCTCTCCTCGAGACACACACCACCGAAGAAATCGCAGGAGCCAGTACATTACAAACCATAGCGCATGTCACAAGACACTTCCAGAAACAGCGCACAAAACCAGACGCAAAAGACAAGACAGGAAACAGAATCTGGGCGGGAAATACCTCAAAAGACAATACGTACCAGAAAATACAGGCAAAACAAGACAAAACCCAGTAAACGACACACAACAGAAGGTACTATGCAACACATATAACATACAACAGAAAACAAAACACGAATACATACCATCAAAATCATCCTGCACAATAAAAGACAGCACAAAGAATACACAGAATACTGAACAGACAGTAAAAAATACTCTACAGAAAACAAAATCCATCCCATGCAATGTATACCATACAGCACACACTGTACAAGAACTACGACTCCATACACACAATACATATGCTACAATACAAAATACAAGTACCACAGTAGAAAAATACAGGCCAACTACAATGCGACACCATCCCAGACCGGACAGGAGATACCACAGGCAGGGACCAGACCCACAGTACCTACCCTAGGGTACGTACCAAATCACCAGCGTCAGGAAGATCTCCCGTGGGGCACTGCGATGCAGGGCTCCTCCAACATAAGTTGACACAGGTGCCCTAGCAGGCCGCACGAGAAGCGGCTCCTGCGGGGCGGCACAAAGAAAGGCTCCTCCTGGGCTGCGCAACCAAGGACTCCTCCAGAGCGGAAAGACAAAAGGGCTCCTCTGCCGCCAAGCCATCAGGGGCTCCTCCAATGCTGCACCACCAAGGGCCCCACCAGCATGGCACCACCAACAGCTGCTCCGCTGCACCAAAGGGGCTCCAAGAAGAGCTGGGCATCAAACAAACTGCTCCTCCGGCGCTCCCTGCTAACCACTGCTCTGCTGCGGCGGCACAAAGCCAACCTCTGGGGAGGCGCCAAGACACGCTCCTCCGACGGGGCGACAACAAGGACGCCTGCGCAACGGCACTAGCACGGGCTCCTCCAGCGCAAAGCAACAAATGGCTCCTCCAGGGCGCTGCCACCATCGGCTCCTCCTCGGCAGCGTAACAAAGGGCTGCTCCTCTGCGGCACGACGAGGGGCTCCCGAGGCGCTTTGCCACCAATCGCTCCCCTGCGGCGCTGCGCTACAGGGCTGCTCCGGGGCGGCGCCACTGGGGGCTCTCCAGGAGCAACGCTATCAGCATCTCCTCTGGGGTGGTGCGAGCGCAATGCAACACGACTCATACCACGCTGGAAAGAACAGACTTGAAATACAATACGTCATACCACGTATTACAAACAGCCCAGCAGAAAACACAAGACGTACCATAGGATACAAAATACAACCCTACGCACACCATACCCACTAGGCCGGAAATACAAGATACAGCTCAAGAGACCCTCAGTACAATAAGCACTAAACCACGCAAAACCAAAACAATACATACAGCACAAAATACAGTCCAGATCAGATCATGCAATACTCAGTAGGCACAGGACGACGCACTACGGAACACAAAACCAACTACAGTACGCTCCACCATGTACCCCCCGCCCTTGCTACAGCCCATCCCCGACAAAGGACATTGTACAGACCACTTAAGAGACACAGAAGATGCCGTACAATCAAATACACCCAACCAAACGCCATACAAAAGAGCAAACGCAATGATGCGGCGATGACAGGCTCCTCCGGTGACATCTGGCAAAGGGCTCCTCCGGGGTGCCGCCATTCAGGGCTCCTTCAGCGCGGGGCGACGAAAGGCTCCACAGAGACGGCCTGGGCTGTGTGATGAACATGTCCTCTGGGGCTGGCACGATGCAGGGCTCCCCAGGCTAAACAACCCCAGCTCCCTCAGCCTCTCCTCGAGACACACACCACCGAAGAAATCGCAGGAGCCAGTACATTACAAACCATAGCGCATGTCACAAGACACTTCCAGAAACAGCGCACAAAACCAGACGCAAAAGACAAGACAGGAAACAGAATCTGGGCGGGAAATACCTCAAAAGACAATACGTACCAGAAAATACAGGCAAAACAAGACAAAACCCAGTAAACGACACACAACAGAAGGTACTATGCAATACATATAACATACAACAGAAAACAAAACACGAATACATACCATCAAAATCATCCTGCACAATAAAAGACAGCACAAAGAATACACAGAATACTGAACAGACAGTAAAAAATACTCTACAGAAAACAAAATCCATTCCATGCAATGTATACCATACAGCACACACTGTACAAGAACTACGACTCCATACACACAATACATATGCTACAATACAAAATACAAGTACCACAGTAGAAAAATACAGGCCAACTACAATGCGACACCATCCCAGACCGGACAGGAGATACCACAGGCAGGGACCAGACCCACAGTACCTACCCTAGGGTACGTACCAAATCACCAGCGTCAGGAAGATCTCCCGTGGGGCACTGCGATGCAGGGCTCATCCAACATAAGTTGACACAGGTGCCCTAGCAGGCAGCACGAGAAGCGGCTCCTGCGGGGCGGCACAAAGAAAGGCTCCTCCAGGGCTGCGCAACCAAGGACTCCTCCAGAGCGGAAAGACAAAAGGGCTCCTCTGCCGCCAAGCCATCAGGGGCTCCTCCAATGCTGCACCACCAAGGGCCCCACCAGCATGGCACCACCAACAGCTGCTCCGCTGCACCAAAGGGGCTCCAAGAAGAGCTGGGCATCAAACAAACTGCTCCTCCGGCGCTCCCTGCTAACCACTGCTCTGCTGCGGCGGCACAAAGCCAACCTCTGGGGAGGCGCCAAGACACGCTCCTCCGACGGGGCGACAACAAGGACGCCTGCGCAACGGCACTAGCACGGGCTCCTCCAGCGCAAAGCAACAAATGGCTCCTCCAGGGCGCTGCCACCATCGGCTCCTCCTCGGCAGCGTAACAAAGGGCTGCTCCTCTGCGGCACGACGAGGGGCTCCCGAGGCGCTTTGCCACCAATCGCTCCCCTGCGGCGCTGCGCTACAGGGCTGCTCCGGGGCGGCGCCACTGGGGGCTCTCCAGGAGCAACGCTATCAGCATCTCCTCTGGGGTGGTGCGAGCGCAATGCAACACGACTCATACCACGCTGGAAAGAACAGACTTGAAATACAATACGTCATACCACGTATTACAAACAGCCCAGCAGAAAACACAAGACGTACCATAGGATACAAAATACAACCCTACGCACACCATACCCACTAGGCCGGAAATACAAGATACAGCTCAAGAGACCCTCAGTACAATAAGCACTAAACCACGCAAAACCAAAACAATACATACAGCACAAAATACAGTCCAGATCAGATCATGCAATACTCAGTAGGCACAGGACGACGCACTACGGAACACAAAACCAACTACAGTACGCTCCACCATGTACCCCCCGCCCTTGCTACAGCCCATCCCCGACAAAGGACATTGTACAGACCACTTAAGAGACACAGAAGATGCCGTACAATCAAATACACCAAACCAAACGCCATACAAAAGAGCAAACGCAATGATGCGGCGATGACAGGCTCCTCCGGTGACATCTGGCAAAGGGCTCCTCCGGGGTGCCGCCATTCAGGGCTCCTTCAGCGCGGGGCGACGAAAGGCTCCACAGAGACGGCCTGGGCTGTGTGATGAACATGTCCTCTGGGGCTGGCACGATGCAGGGCTCCCCAGGCTAAACAACCCCAGCTCCCTCAGCCTCTCCTCGAGACACACACCACCGAAGAAATCGCAGGAGCCAGTACATTACAAACCATAGCGCATGTCACAAGACACTTCCAGAAACAGCGCACAAAACCAGACGCAAAAGACAAGACAGGAAACAGAATCTGGGCGGGAAATACCTCAAAAGACAATACGTACCAGAAAATACAGGCAAAACAAGACAAAACCCAGTAAACGACACACAACAGAAGGTACTATGCAATACATATAACATACAACAGAAAACAAAACACGAATACATACCATCAAAATCATCCTGCACAATAAAAGACAGCACAAAGAATACACAGAATACTGAACAGACAGTAAAAAATACTCTACAGAAAACAAAATCCATCCCATGCAATGTATACCATACAGCACACACTGTACAAGAACTACGACTCCATACACACAATACATATGCTACAATACAAAATACAAGTACCACAGTAGAAAAATACAGGCCAACTACAATGCGACACCATCCCAGACCAGACAGGAGATACCACAGGCAGGGACCAGACCCACAGTACCTACCCTAGGGTACGTACCAAATCACCAGCGTCAGGAAGATCTCCCGTGGGGCACTGCGATGCAGGGCTCCTCCAACATAAGTTGACACAGGTGCCCTAGCAGGCCGCACGAGAAGCGGCTCCTGCGGGGCGGCACAAAGAAAGGCTCCTCCAGGGCTGCGCAACCAAGGACTCCTCCAGAGCGGAAAGACAAAAGGGCTCCTCTGCCGCCAAGCCATCAGGGGCTCCTCCAATGCTGCACCACCAAGGGCCCCACCAGCATGGCACCACCAACAGCTGCTCCGCTGCACCAAAGGGGCTCCAAGAAGAGCTGGGCATCAAACAAACTGCTCCTCCGGCGCTCCCTGCTAACCACTGCTCTGCTGCGGCGGCACAAAGCCAACCTCTGGGGAGGCGCCAAGACACGCTCCTCCGACGGGGCGACAACAAGGACGCCTGCGCAACGGCACTAGCACGGGCTCCTCCAGCGCAAAGCAACAAATGGCTCCTCCAGGGCGCTGCCACCATCGGCTCCTCCTCGGCAGCGTAACAAAGGGCTGCTCCTCTGCGGCACGACGAGGGGCTCCCGAGGCGCTTTGCCACCAATCGCTCCCCTGCGGCGCTGCGCTACAGGGCTGCTCCGGGGCGGCGCCACTGGGGGCTCTCCAGGAGCAACGCTATCAGCATCTCCTCTGGGGTGGTGCGAGCGCAATGCAACACGACTCATACCACGCTGGAAAGAACAGACTTGAAATACAATACGTCATACCACGTATTACAAACAGCCCAGCAGAAAACACAAGACGTACCATAGGATACAAAATACAACCCTACGCACACCATACCCACTAGGCCGGAAATACAAGATACAGCTCAAGAGACCCTCAGTACAATAAGCACTAAACCACGCAAAACCAAAACAATACATACAGCACAAAATACAGTCCAGATCAGATCATGCAATACTCAGTAGGCACAGGACGACGCACTACGGAACACAAAACCAACTACAGTACGCTCCACCATGTACCCCCCGCCCTTGCTACAGCCCATCCCCGACAAAGGACATTGTACAGACCACTTAAGAGACACAGAAGATGCCGTACAATCAAATACACCAAACCAAACGCCATACAAAAGAGCAAACGCAATGATGCGGCGATGACAGGCTCCTCCGGTGACATCTGGCAAAGGGCTCCTCCGGGGTGCCGCCATTCAGGGCTCCTTCAGCGCGGGGCGACGAAAGGCTCCACAGAGACGGCCTGGGCTGTGTGATGAACATGTCCTCTGGGGCTGGCACGATGCAGGGCTCCCCAGGCTAAACAACCCCAGCTCCCTCAGCCTCTCCTCGAGACACACACCACCGAAGAAATCGCAGGAGCCAGTACATTACAAACCATAGCGCATGTCACAAGACACTTCCAGAAACAGCGCACAAAACCAGACGCAAAAGACAAGACAGGAAACAGAATCTGGGCGGGAAATACCTCAAAAGACAATACGTACCAGAAAATACAGGCAAAACAAGACAAAACCCAGTAAACGACACACAACAGAAGGTACTATGCAACACATATAACATACAACAGAAAACAAAACACGAATACATACCATCAAAATCATCCTGCACAATAAAAGACAGCACAAAGAATACACAGAATACTGAACAGACAGTAAAAAATACTCTACAGAAAACAAAATCCATCCCATGCAATGTATACCATACAGCACACACTGTACAAGAACTACGACTCCATACACACAATACATATGCTACAATACAAAATACAAGTACCACAGTAGAAAAATACAGGCCAACTACAATGCGACACCATCCCAGACCGGACAGGAGATACCACAGGCAGGGACCAGACCCACAGTACCTACCCTAGGGTACGTACCAAATCACCAGCGTCAGGAAGATCTCCCGTGGGGCACTGCGATGCAGGGCTCCTCCAACATAAGTTGACACAGGTGCCCTAGCAGGCCGCACGAGAAGCGGCTCCTGCGGGGCGGCACAAAGAAAGGCTCCTCCAGGGCTGCGCAACCAAGGACTCCTCCAGAGCGGAAAGACAAAAGGGCTCCTCTGCCGCCAAGCCATCAGGGGCTCCTCCAATGCTGCACCACCAAGGGCCCCACCAGCATGGCACCACCAACAGCTGCTCCGCTGCACCAAAGGGGCTCCAAGAAGAGCTGGGCATCAAACAAACTGCTCCTCCGGCGCTCCCTGCTAACCACTGCTCTGCTGCGGCGGCACAAAGCCAACCTCTGGGGAGGCGCCAAGACACGCTCCTCCGACGGGGCGACAACAAGGACGCCTGCGCAACGGCACTAGCACGGGCTCCTCCAGCGCAAAGCAACAAATGGCTCCTCCAGGGCGCTGCCACCATCGGCTCCTCCTCGGCAGCGTAACAAAGGGCTGCTCCTCTGCGGCACGACGAGGGGCTCCCGAGGCGCTTTGCCACCAATCGCTCCCCTGCGGCGCTGCGCTACAGGGCTGCTCCGGGGCGGCGCCACTGGGGGCTCTCCAGGAGCAACGCTATCAGCATCTCCTCTGGGGTGGTGCGAGCGCAATGCAACACGACTCATACCACGCTGGAAAGAACAGACTTGAAATACAATACGTCATACCACGTATTACAAACAGCCCAGCAGAAAACACAAGACGTACCATAGGATACAAAATACAACCCTACGCACACCATACCCACTAGGCCGGAAATACAAGATACAGCTCAAGAGACCCTCAGTACAATAAGCACTAAACCACGCAAAACCAAAACAATACATACAGCACAAAATACAGTCCAGATCAGATCATGCAATACTCAGTAGGCACAGGACGACGCACTACGGAACACAAAACCAACTACAGTACGCTCCACCATGTACCCCCCGCCCTTGCTACAGCCCATCCCCGACAAAGGACATTGTACAGACCACTTAAGAGACACAGAAGATGCCGTACAATCAAATACACCAAACCAAACGCCATACAAAAGAGCAAACGCAATGATGCGGCGATGACAGGCTCCTCCGGTGACATCTGGCAAAGGGCTCCTCCGGGGTGCCGCCATTCAGGGCTCCTTCAGCGCGGGGCGACGAAAGGCTCCACAGAGACGGCCTGGGCTGTGTGATGAACATGTCCTCTGGGGCTGGCACGATGCAGGGCTCCCCAGGCTAAACAACCCCAGCTCCCTCAGCCTCTCCTCGAGACACACACCATTGAAGAAATCGCAGGAGCCAGTACATTACAAACCATAGCGCATGTCACAAGACACTTCCAGAAACAGCGCACAAAACCAGACGCAAAAGACAAGACAGGAAACAGAATCTGGGCGGGAAATACCTCAAAAGACAATACGTACCAGAAAATACAGGCAAAACAAGACAAAACCCAGTAAACGACACACAACAGAAGGTACTATGCAACACATATAACATACAACAGAAAACAAAACACGAATACATACCATCAAAATCATCCTGCACAATAAAAGACAGCACAAAGAATACACAGAATACTGAACAGACAGTAAAAAATACTCTACAGAAAACAAAATCCATCCCATGCAATGTATACCATACAGCACACACTGTACAAGAACTACGACTCCATACACACAATACATATGCTACAATACAAAATACAAGTACCACAGTAGAAAAATACAGGCCAACTACAATGCGACACCATCCCAGACCGGACAGGAGATACCACAGGCAGGGACCAGACCCACAGTACCTACCCTAGGGTACGTACCAAATCACCAGCGTCAGGAAGATCTCCCGTGGGGCACTGCGATGCAGGGCTCCTCCAACATAAGTTGACACAGGTGCCCTAGCAGGCCGCACGAGAAGCGGCTCCTGCGGGGCGGCACAAAGAAAGGCTCCTCCAGGGCTGCGCAACCAAGGACTCCTCCAGAGCGGAAAGACAAAAGGGCTCCTCTGCCGCCAAGCCATCAGGGGCTCCTCCAATGCTGCACCACCAAGGGCCCCACCAGCATGGCACCACCAACAGCTGCTCCGCTGCACCAAAGGGGCTCCAAGAAGAGCTGGGCATCAAACAAACTGCTCCTCCGGCGCTCCCTGCTAACCACTGCTCTGCTGCGGCGGCACAAAGCCAACCTCTGGGGAGGCGCCAAGACACGCTCCTCCGACGGGGCGACAACAAGGACGCCTGCGCAACGGCACTAGCACGGGCTCCTCCAGCGCAAAGCAACAAATGGCTCCTCCAGGGCGCTGCCACCATCGGCTCCTCCTCGGCAGCGTAACAAAGGGCTGCTCCTCTGCGGCACGACGAGGGGCTCCCGAGGCGCTTTGCCACCAATCGCTCCCCTGCGGCGCTGCGCTACAGGGCTGCTCCGGGGCGGCGCCACTGGGGGCTCTCCAGGAGCAACGCTATCAGCATCTCCTCTGGGGTGGTGCGAGCGCAATGCAACACGACTCATACCACGCTGGAAAGAACAGACTTGAAATACAATACGTCATACCACGTATTACAAACAGCCCAGCAGAAAACACAAGACGTACCATAGGATACAAAATACAACCCTACGCACACCATACCCACTAGGCCGGAAATACAAGATACAGCTCAAGAGACCCTCAGTACAATAAGCACTAAACCACGCAAAACCAAAACAATACATACAGCACAAAATACAGTCCAGATCAGATCATGCAATACTCAGTAGGCACAGGACGACGCACTACGGAACACAAAACCAACTACAGTACGCTCCACCATGTACCCCCCGCCCTTGCTACAGCCCATCCCCGACAAAGGACATTGTACAGACCACTTAAGAGACACAGAAGATGCCGTACAATCAAATACACCAAACCAAACGCCATACAAAAGAGCAAACGCAATGATGCGGCGATGACAGGCTCCTCCGGTGACATCTGGCAAAGGGCTCCTCCGGGGTGCCGCCATTCAGGGCTCCTTCAGCGCGGGGCGACGAAAGGCTCCACAGAGACGGCCTGGGCTGTGTGATGAACATGTCCTCTGGGGCTGGCACGATGCAGGGCTCCCCAGGCTAAACAACCCCAGCTCCCTCAGCCTCTCCTCGAGACACACACCACCGAAGAAATCGCAGGAGCCAGTACATTACAAACCATAGCGCATGTCACAAGACACTTCCAGAAACAGCGCAAAAGTTTTGTAACCAGACGCAAAAGACAAGACAGGAAACAGAATCTGGGCGGGAAATACCTCAAAAGACAATACGTACCAGAAAATACAGGCAAAACAAGACAAAACCCAGTAAAAGACACACAACAGAAGGTACTATGCAACACATATAACATACAACAGAAAACAAAACACGAATACATACCATCAAAATCATCCTGCACAATAAAAGACAGCACAAAGAATACACAGAATACTGAACAGACAGTAAAAAATACTCTACAGAAAACAAAATCCATCCCATGCAATGTATACCATACAGCACACACTGTACAAGAACTACGACTCCATACACACAATACATATGCTACAATACAAAATACAAGTACCACAGTAGAAAAATACAGGCCAACTACAATGCGACACCATCCCAGACCGGACAGGAGATACCACAGGCAGGGACCAGACCCACAGTACCTACCCTAGGGTACGTACCAAATCACCAGCGTCAGGAAGATCTCCCGTGGGGCACTGCGATGCAGGGCTCCTCCAACATAAGTTGACACAGGTGCCCTAGCAGGCCGCACGAGAAGCGGCTCCTGCGGGGCGGCACAAAGAAAGGCTCCTCCAGGGCTGCGCAACCAAGGACTCCTCCAGAGCGGAAAGACAAAAGGGCTCCTCTGCCGCCAAGCCATCAGGGGCTCCTCCAATGCTGCACCACCAAGGGCCCCACCAGCATGGCACCACCAACAGCTGCTCCGCTGCACCAAAGGGGCTCCAAGAAGAGCTGGGCATCAAACAAACTGCTCCTCCGGCGCTCCCTGCTAACCACTGCTCTGCTGCGGCGGCACAAAGCCAACCTCTGGGGAGGCGCCAAGACACGCTCCTCCGACGGGGCGACAACAAGGACGCCTGCGCAACGGCACTAGCACGGGCTCCTCCAGCGCAAAGCAACAAATGGCTCCTCCAGGGCGCTGCCACCATTGGCTCCTCCTCGGTAGCGTAACAAAGGGCTGCTCCTCTGCGGCACGACGAGGGGCTCCCGAGGCGCTTTGCCACCAATCGCTCCCCTGCGGCGCTGCGCTACAGGGCTGCTCCGGGGCGGCGCCACTGGGGGCTCTCCAGGAGCAACGCTATCAGCATCTCCTCTGGGGTGGTGCGAGCGCAATGCAACACGACTCATACCACGCTGGAAAGAACAGACTTGAAATACAATACGTCATACCACGTATTACAAACAGCCCAGCAGAAAACACAAGACGTACCATAGGATACAAAATACAACCCTACGCACACCATACCCACTAGGCCGGAAATACAAGATACAGCTCAAGAGACCCTCAGTACAATAAGCACTAAACCACGCAAAACCAAAACAATACATACAGCACAAAATACAGTCCAGATCAGATCATGCAATACTCAGTAGGCACAGGACGACGCACTACGGAACACAAAACCAACTACAGTACGCTCCACCATGTACCCCCCGCCCTTGCTACAGCCCATCCCCGACAAAGGACATTGTACAGACCACTTAAGAGACACAGAAGATGCCGTACAATCAAATACACCAAACCAAACGCCATACAAAAGAGCAAACGCAATGATGCGGCGATGACAGGCTCCTCCGGTGACATCTGGCAAAGGGCTCCTCCGGGGTGCCGCCATTCAGGGCTCCTTCAGCGCGGGGCGACGAAAGGCTCCACAGAGACGGCCTGGGCTGTGTGATGAACATGTCCTCTGGGGCTGGCACGATGCAGGGCTCCCCAGGCTAAACAACCCCAGCTCCCTCAGCCTCTCCTCGAGACACACACCACCGAAGAAATCGCAGGAGCCAGTACATTACAAACCATAGCGCATGTCACAAGACACTTCCAGAAACAGCGCACAAAACCAGACGCAAAAGACAAGACAGGAAACAGAATCTGGGCGGGAAATACCTCAAAAGACAATACGTACCAGAAAATACAGGCAAAACAAGACAAAACCCAGTAAACGACACACAACAGAAGGTACTATGCAATACATATAACATACAACAGAAAACAAAACACGAATACATACCATCAAAATCATCCTGCACAATAAAAGACAGCACAAAGAATACACAGAATACTGAACAGACAGTAAAAAATACTCTACAGAAAACAAAATCCATCCCATGCAATGTATACCATACAGCACACACTGTACAAGAACTACGACTCCATACACACAATACATATGCTACAATACAAAATACAAGTACCACAGTAGAAAAATACAGGCCAACTACAATGCGACACCATCCCAGACCGGACAGGAGATACCACAGGCAGGGACCAGACCCACAGTACCTACCCTAGGGTACGTACCAAATCACCAGCCTCAGGAAGATCTCCCGTGGGGCACTGCGATGCAGGGCTCCTCCAACATAAGTTGACACAGGTGCCCTAGCAGGCAGCACGAGAAGCGGCTCCTGCGGGGCGGCACAAAGAAAGGCTCCTCCAGGGCTGCGCAACCAAGGACTCCTCCAGAGCGGAAAGACAAAAGGGCTCCTCTGCCGCCAAGCCATCAGGGGCTCCTCCAATGCTGCACCACCAAGGGCCCCACCAGCATGGCACCACCAACAGCTGCTCCGCTGCACCAAAGGGGCTCCAAGAAGAGCTGGGCATCAAACAAACTGCTCCTCCGGCGCTCCCTGCTAACCACTGCTCTGCTGCGGCGGCACAAAGCCAACCTCTGGGGAGGCGCCAAGACACGCTCCTCCGACGGGGCGACAACAAGGACGCCTGCGCAACGGCACTAGCACGGGCTCCTCCAGCGCAAAGCAACAAATGGCTCCTCCAGGGCGCTGCCACCATCGGCTCCTCCTCGGCAGCGTAACAAAGGGCTGCTCCTCTGCGGCACGACGAGGGGCTCCCGAGGCGCTTTGCCACCAATCGCTCCCCTGCGGCGCTGCGCTACAGGGCTGCTCCGGGGCGGCGCCACTGGGGGCTCTCCAGGAGCAACGCTATCAGCATCTCCTCTGGGGTGGTGCGAGCGCAATGCAACACGACTCATACCACGCTGGAAAGAACAGACTTGAAATACAATACGTCATACCACGTATTACAAACAGCCCAGCAGAAAACACAAGACGTACCATAGGATACAAAATACAACCCTACGCACACCATACCCACTAGGCCGGAAATACAAGATACAGCTCAAGAGACCCTCAGTACAATAAGCACTAAACCACGCAAAACCAAAACAATACATACAGCACAAAATACAGTCCAGATCAGATCATGCAATACTCAGTAGGCACAGGACGACGCACTACGGAACACAAAACCAACTACAGTACGCTCCACCATGTACCCCCCGCCCTTGCTACAGCCCATCCCCGACAAAGGACATTGTACAGACCACTTAAGAGACACAGAAGATGCCGTACAATCAAATACACCAAACCAAACGCCATACAAAAGAGCAAACGCAATGATGCGGCGATGACAGGCTCCTCCGGTGACATCTGGCAAAGGGCTCCTCCGGGGTGCCGCCATTCAGGGCTCCTTCAGCGCGGGGCGACGAAAGGCTCCACAGAGACGGCCTGGGCTGTGTGATGAACATGTCCTCTGGGGCTGGCACGATGCAGGGCTCCCCAGGCTAAACAACCCCAGCTCCCTCAGCCTCTCCTCGAGACACACACCACCGAAGAAATCGCAGGAGCCAGTACATTACAAACCATAGCGCATGTCACAAGACACTTCCAGAAACAGCGCACAAAACCAGACGCAAAAGACAAGACAGGAAACAGAATCTGGGCGGGAAATACCTCAAAAGACAATACGTACCAGAAAATACAGGCAAAACAAGACAAAACCCAGTAAACGACACACAACAGAAGGTACTATGCAACACATATAACATACAACAGAAAACAAAACACGAATACATACCATCAAAATCATCCTGCACAATAAAAGACAGCACAAAGAATACACAGAATACTGAACAGACAGTAAAAAATACTCTACAGAAAACAAAATCCATCCCATGCAATGTATACCATACAGCACACACTGTACAAGAACTACGACTCCATACACACAATACATATGCTACAATACAAAATACAAGTACCACAGTAGAAAAATACAGGCCAACTACAATGTGACACCATCCCAGACTGGACAGGAGATACCACAGGCAGGGACCAGACCCACAGTACCTACCCTAGGGTACGTACCAAATCACCAGCGTCAGGAAGATCTCCCGTGGGGCACTGCGATGCAGGGCTCCTCCAACATAAGTTGACACAGGTGCCCTAGCAGGCAGCACGAGAAGCGGCTCCTGCAGGGCGGCACAAAGAAAGGCTCCTCCAGGGCTGCGCAACCAAGGACTCCTCCAGAGCGGAAAGACAAAAGGGCTCCTCTGCCGCCAAGCCATCAGGGGCTCCTCCAATGCTGCACCACCAAGGGCCCCACCAGCATGGCACCACCAACAGCTGCTCCGCTGCACCAAAGGGGCTCCAAGAAGAGCTGGGCATCAAACAAACTGCTCCTCCGGCGCTCCCTGCTAACCACTGCTCTGCTGCGGCGGCACAAAGCCAACCTCTGGGGAGGCGCCAAGACACGCTCCTCCGACGGGGCGACAACAAGGACGCCTGCGCAACGGCACTAGCACGGGCTCCTCCAGCGCAAAGCAACAAATGGCTCCTCCAGGGCGCTGCCACCATCGGCTCCTCCTCGGCAGCGTAACAAAGGGCTGCTCCTCTGCGGCACGACGAGGGGCTCCCGAGGCGCTTTGCCACCAATCGCTCCCCTGCGGCGCTGCGCTACAGGGCTGCTCCGGGGCGGCGCCACTGGGGGCTCTCCAGGAGCAACGCTATCAGCATCTCCTCTGGGGTGGTGCGAGCGCAATGCAACACGACTCATACCACGCTGGAAAGAACAGACTTGAAATACAATACGTCATACCACGTATTACAAACAGCCCAGCAGAAAACACAAGACGTACCATAGGATACAAAATACAACCCTACGCACACCATACCCACTAGGCCGGAAATACAAGATACAGCTCAAGAGACCCTCAGTACAATAAGCACTAAACCACGCAAAACCAAAACAATACATACAGCACAAAATACAGTCCAGATCAGATCATGCAATACTCAGTAGGCACAGGACGACGCACTATGGAACACAAAACCAACTACAGTACGCTCCACCATGTACCCCCCGCCCTTGCTACAGCCCATCCCCGACAAAGGACATTGTACAGACCACTTAAGAGACACAGAAGATGCCGTACAATCAAATACACCAAACCAAACGCCATACAAAAGAGCAAACGCAATGATGCGGCGATGACAGGCTCCTCCGGTGACATCTGGCAAAGGGCTCCTCCGGGGTGCCGCCATTCAGGGCTCCTTCAGCGCGGGGCGACGAAAGGCTCCACAGAGACGGCCTGGGCTGTGTGATGAACATGTCCTCTGGGGCTGGCACGATGCAGGGCTCCCCAGGCTAAACAACCCCAGCTCCCTCAGCCTCTCCTCGAGACACACACCACCGAAGAAATCGCAGGAGCCAGTACATTACAAACCATAGCGCATGTCACAAGACACTTCCAGAAACAGCGCACAAAACCAGACGCAAAAGACAAGACAGGAAACAGAATCTGGGCGGGAAATACCTCAAAAGACAATACGTACCAGAAAATACAGGCAAAACAAGACAAAACCCAGTAAACGACACACAACAGAAGGTACTATGCAACACATATAACATACAACAGAAAACAAAACACGAATACATACCATCAAAATCATCCTGCACAATAAAAGACAGCACAAAGAATACACAGAATACTGAACAGACAGTAAAAAATACTCTACAGAAAACAAAATCCATCCCATGCAATGTATACCATACAGCACACACTGTACAAGAACTACGACTCCATACACACAATACATATGCTACAATACAAAATACAAGTACCACAGTAGAAAAATACAGGCCAACTACAATGCGACACCATCCCAGACCGGACAGGAGATACCACAGGCAGGGACCAGACCCACAGTACCTACCCTAGGGTACGTACCAAATCACCAGCGTCAGGAAGATCTCCCGTGGGGCACTGCGATGCAGGGCTCCTCCAACATAAGTTGACACAGGTGCCCTAGCAGGCCGCACGAGAAGCGGCTCCTGCGGGGCGGCACAAAGAAAGGCTCCTCCTGGGCTGCGCAACCAAGGACTCCTCCAGAGCGGAAAGACAAAAGGGCTCCTCTGCCGCCAAGCCATCAGGGGCTCCTCCAATGCTGCACCACCAAGGGCCCCACCAGCATGGCACCACCAACAGCTGCTCCGCTGCACCAAAGGGGCTCCAAGAAGAGCTGGGCATCAAACAAACTGCTCCTCCGGCGCTCCCTGCTAACCACTGCTCTGCTGCGGCGGCACAAAGCCAACCTCTGGGGAGGCGCCAAGACACGCTCCTCCGACGGGGCGACAACAAGGACGCCTGCGCAACGGCACTAGCACGGGCTCCTCCAGCGCAAAGCAACAAATGGCTCCTCCAGGGCGCTGCCACCATCGGCTCCTCCTCGGCAGCGTAACAAAGGGCTGCTCCTCTGCGGCACGACGAGGGGCTCCCGAGGCGCTTTGCCACCAATCGCTCCCCTGCGGCGCTGCGCTACAGGGCTGCTCCGGGGCGGCGCCACTGGGGGCTCTCCAGGAGCAACGCTATCAGCATCTCCTCTGGGGTGGTGCGAGCGCAATGCAACACGACTCATACCACGCTGGAAAGAACAGACTTGAAATACAATACGTCATACCACGTATTACAAACAGCCCAGCAGAAAACACAAGACGTACCATAGGATACAAAATACAACCCTACGCACACCATACCCACTAGGCCGGAAATACAAGATACAGCTCAAGAGACCCTCAGTACAATAAGCACTAAACCACGCAAAACCAAAACAATACATACAGCACAAAATACAGTCCAGATCAGATCATGCAATACTCAGTAGGCACAGGACGACGCACTACGGAACACAAAACCAACTACAGTACGCTCCACCATGTACCCCCCGCCCTTGCTACAGCCCATCCCCGACAAAGGACATTGTACAGACCACTTAAGAGACACAGAAGATGCCGTACAATCAAATACACCAAACCAAACGCCATACAAAAGAGCAAACGCAATGATGCGGCGATGACAGGCTCCTCCGGTGACATCTGGCAAAGGGCTCCTCCGGGGTGCCGCCATTCAGGGCTCCTTCAGCGCGGGGCGACGAAAGGCTCCACAGAGACGGCCTGGGCTGTGTGATGAACATGTCCTCTGGGGCTGGCACGATGCAGGGCTCCCCAGGCTAAACAACCCCAGCTCCCTCAGCCTCTCCTCGAGACACACACCACCGAAGAAATCGCAGGAGCCAGTACATTACAAACCATAGCGCATGTCACAAGACACTTCCAGAAACAGCGCACAAAACCAGACGCAAAAGACAAGACAGGAAACAGAATCTGGGCGGGAAATACCTCAAAAGACAATACGTACCAGAAAATACAGGCAAAACAAGACAAAACCCAGTAAACGACACACAACAGAAGGTACTATGCAACACATATAACATACAACAGAAAACAAAACACGAATACATACCATCAAAATCATCCTGCACAATAAAAGACAGCACAAAGAATACACAGAATACTGAACAGACAGTAAAAAATACTCTACAGAAAACAAAATCCATCCCATGCAATGTATACCATACAGCACACACTGTACAAGAACTACGACTCCATACACACAATACATATGCTACAATACAAAATACAAGTACCACAGTAGAAAAATACAGGCCAACTACAATGCGACACCATCCCAGACCGGACAGGAGATACCACAGGCAGGGACCAGACCCACAGTACCTACCCTAGGGTACGTACCAAATCACCAGCGTCAGGAAGATCTCCCGTGGGGCACTGCGATGCAGGGCTCCTCCAACATAAGTTGACACAGGTGCCCTAGCAGGCCGCACGAGAAGCGGCTCCTGCGGGGCGGCACAAAGAAAGGCTCCTCCTGGGCTGCGCAACCAAGGACTCCTCCAGAGCGGAAAGACAAAAGGGCTCCTCTGCCGCCAAGCCATCAGGGGCTCCTCCAATGCTGCACCACCAAGGGCCCCACCAGCATGGCACCACCAACAGCTGCTCCGCTGCACCAAAGGGGCTCCAAGAAGAGCTGGGCATCAAACAAACTGCTCCTCCGGCGCTCCCTGCTAACCACTGCTCTGCTGCGGCGGCACAAAGCCAACCTCTGGGGAGGCGCCAAGACACGCTCCTCCGACGGGGCGACAACAAGGACGCCTGCGCAACGGCACTAGCACGGGCTCCTCCAGCGCAAAGCAACAAATGGCTCCTCCAGGGCGCTGCCACCATCGGCTCCTCCTCGGCAGCGTAACAAAGGGCTGCTCCTCTGCGGCACGACGAGGGGCTCCCGAGGCGCTTTGCCACCAATCGCTCCCCTGCGGCGCTGCGCTACAGGGCTGCTCCGGGGCGGCGCCACTGGGGGCTCTCCAGGAGCAACGCTATCAGCATCTCCTCTGGGGTGGTGCGAGCGCAATGCAACACGACTCATACCACGCTGGAAAGAACAGACTTGAAATACAATACGTCATACCACGTATTACAAACAGCCCAGCAGAAAACACAAGACGTACCATAGGATACAAAATACAACCCTACGCACACCATACCCACTAGGCCGGAAATACAAGATACAGCTCAAGAGACCCTCAGTACAATAAGCACTAAACCACGCAAAACCAAAACAATACATACAGCACAAAATACAGTCCAGATCAGATCATGCAATACTCAGTAGGCACAGGACGACGCACTACGGAACACAAAACCAACTACAGTACGCTCCACCATGTACCCCCCGCCCTTGCTACAGCCCATCCCCGACAAAGGACATTGTACAGACCACTTAAGAGACACAGAAGATGCCGTACAATCAAATACACCAAACCAAACGCCATACAAAAGAGCAAACGCAATGATGCGGCGATGACAGGCTCCTCCGGTGACATCTGGCAAAGGGCTCCTCCGGGGTGCCGCCATTCAGGGCTCCTTCAGCGCGGGGCGACGAAAGGCTCCACAGAGACGGCCTGGGCTGTGTGATGAACATGTCCTCTGGGGCTGGCACGATGCAGGGCTCCCCAGGCTAAACAACCCCAGCTCCCTCAGCCTCTCCTCGAGACACACACCACCGAAGAAATCGCAGGAGCCAGTACATTACAAACCATAGCGCATGTCACAAGACACTTCCAGAAACAGCGCACAAAACCAGACGCAAAAGACAAGACAGGAAACAGAATCTGGGCGGGAAATACCTCAAAAGACAATACGTACCAGAAAATACAGGCAAAACAAGACAAAACCCAGTAAACGACACACAACAGAAGGTACTATGCAACACATATAACATACAACAGAAAACAAAACACGAATACATACCATCAAAATCATCCTGCACAATAAAAGACAGCACAAAGAATACACAGAATACTGAACAGACAGTAAAAAATACTCTACAGAAAACAAAATCCATCCCATGCAATGTATACCATACAGCACACACTGTACAAGAACTACGACTCCATACACACAATACATATGCTACAATACAAAATACAAGTACCACAGTAGAAAAATACAGGCCAACTACAATGCGACACCATCCCAGACCGGACAGGAGATACCACAGGCAGGGACCAGACCCACAGTACCTACCCTAGGGTACGTACCAAATCACCAGCGTCAGGAAGATCTCCCGTGGGGCACTGCGATGCAGGGCTCCTCCAACATAAGTTGACACAGGTGCCCTAGCAGGCCGCACGAGAAGCGGCTCCTGCGGGGCGGCACAAAGAAAGGCTCCTCCTGGGCTGCGCAACCAAGGACTCCTCCAGAGCGGAAAGACAAAAGGGCTCCTCTGCCGCCAAGCCATCAGGGGCTCCTCCAATGCTGCACCACCAAGGGCCCCACCAGCATGGCACCACCAACAGCTGCTCCGCTGCACCAAAGGGGCTCCAAGAAGAGCTGGGCATCAAACAAACTGCTCCTCCGGCGCTCCCTGCTAACCACTGCTCTGCTGCGGCGGCACAAAGCCAACCTCTGGGGAGGCGCCAAGACACGCTCCTCCGACGGGGCGACAACAAGGACGCCTGCGCAACGGCACTAGCACGGGCTCCTCCAGCGCAAAGCAACAAATGGCTCCTCCAGGGCGCTGCCACCATCGGCTCCTCCTCGGCAGCGTAACAAAGGGCTGCTCCTCTGCGGCACGACGAGGGGCTCCCGAGGCGCTTTGCCACCAATCGCTCCCCTGCGGCGCTGCGCTACAGGGCTGCTCCGGGGCGGCGCCACTGGGGGCTCTCCAGGAGCAACGCTATCAGCATCTCCTCTGGGGTGGTGCGAGCGCAATGCAACACGACTCATACCACGCTGGAAAGAACAGACTTGAAATACAATACGTCATACCACGTATTACAAACAGCCCAGCAGAAAACACAAGACGTACCATAGGATACAAAATACAACCCTACGCACACCATACCCACTAGGCCGGAAATACAAGATACAGCTCAAGAGACCCTCAGTACAATAAGCACTAAACCACGCAAAACCAAAACAATACATACAGCACAAAATACAGTCCAGATCAGATCATGCAATACTCAGTAGGCACAGGACGACGCACTACGGAACACAAAACCAACTACAGTACGCTCCACCATGTACCCCCCGCCCTTGCTACAGCCCATCCCCGACAAAGGACATTGTACAGACCACTTAAGAGACACAGAAGATGCCGTACAATCAAATACACCAAACCAAACGCCATACAAAAGAGCAAACGCAATGATGCGGCGATGACAGGCTCCTCCGGTGACATCTGGCAAAGGGCTCCTCCGGGGTGCCGCCATTCAGGGCTCCTTCAGCGCGGGGCGACGAAAGGCTCCACAGAGACGGCCTGGGCTGTGTGATGAACATGTCCTCTGGGGCTGGCACGATGCAGGGCTCCCCAGGCTAAACAACCCCAGCTCCCTCAGCCTCTCCTCGAGACACACACCACCGAAGAAATCGCAGGAGCCAGTACATTACAAACCATAGCGCATGTCACAAGACACTTCCAGAAACAGCGCACAAAACCAGACGCAAAAGACAAGACAGGAAACAGAATCTGGGCGGGAAATACCTCAAAAGACAATACGTACCAGAAAATACAGGCAAAACAAGACAAAACCCAGTAAACGACACACAACAGAGGTACTATGCAACACATATAACATACAACAGAAAACAAAACACGAATACATACCATCAAAATCATCCTGCACAATAAAAGACAGCACAAAGAATACACAGAATACTGAACAGACAGTAAAAAATACTCTACAGAAAACAAAATCCATCCCATGCAATGTATACCATACAGCACACACTGTACAAGAACTACGACTCCATACACACAATACATATGCTACAATACAAAATACAAGTACCACAGTAGAAAAATACAGGCCAACTACAATGCGACACCATCCCAGACCGGACAGGAGATACCACAGGCAGGGACCAGACCCACAGTACCTACCCTAGGGTACGTACCAAATCACCAGCCTCAGGAAGATCTCCCGTGGGGCACTGCGATGCAGGGCTCCTCCAACATAAGTTGACACAGGTGCCCTAGCAGGCCGCACGAGAAGCGGCTCCTGCGGGGCGGCACAAAGAAAGGCTCCTCCTGGGCTGCGCAACCAAGGACTCCTCCAGAGCGGAAAGACAAAAGGGCTCCTCTGCCGCCAAGCCATCAGGGGCTCCTCCAATGCTGCACCACCAAGGGCCCCACCAGCATGGCACCACCAACAGCTGCTCCGCTGCACCAAAGGGGCTCCAAGAAGAGCTGGGCATCAAACAAACTGCTCCTCCGGCGCTCCCTGCTAACCACTGCTCTGCTGCGGCGGCACAAAGCCAACCTCTGGGGAGGCGCCAAGACACGCTCCTCCGACGGGGCGACAACAAGGACGCCTGCGCAACGGCACTAGCACGGGCTCCTCCAGCGCAAAGCAACAAATGGCTCCTCCAGGGCGCTGCCACCATCGGCTCCTCCTCGGCAGCGTAACAAAGGGCTGCTCCTCTGCGGCACGACGAGGGGCTCCCGAGGCGCTTTGCCACCAATCGCTCCCCTGCGGCGCTGCGCTACAGGGCTGCTCCGGGGCGGCGCCACTGGGGGCTCTCCAGGAGCAACGCTATCAGCATCTCCTCTGGGGTGGTGCGAGCGCAATGCAACACGACTCATACCACGCTGGAAAGAACAGACTTGAAATACAATACGTCATACCACGTATTACAAACAGCCCAGCAGAAAACACAAGACGTACCATAGGATACAAAATACAACCCTACGCACACCATACCCACTAGGCCGGAAATACAAGATACAGCTCAAGAGACCCTCAGTACAATAAGCACTAAACCACGCAAAACCAAAACAATACATACAGCACAAAATACAGTCCAGATCAGATCATGCAATACTCAGTAGGCACAGGACGACGCACTACGGAACACAAAACCAACTACAGTACGCTCCACCATGTACCCCCCGCCCTTGCTACAGCCCATCCCCGACAAAGGACATTGTACAGACCACTTAAGAGACACAGAAGATGCCGTACAATCAAATACACCAAACCAAACGCCATACAAAAGAGCAAACGCAATGATGCGGCGATGACAGGCTCCTCCGGTGACATCTGGCAAAGGGCTCCTCCGGGGTGCCGCCATTCAGGGCTCCTTCAGCGCGGGGCGACGAAAGGCTCCACAGAGACGGCCTGGGCTGTGTGATGAACATGTCCTCTGGGGCTGGCACGATGCAGGGCTCCCCAGGCTAAACAACCCCAGCTCCCTCAGCCTCTCCTCGAGACACACACCACCGAAGAAATCGCAGGAGCCAGTACATTACAAACCATAGCGCATGTCACAAGACACTTCCAGAAACAGCGCAAAAGTTTTGTAACCAGACGCAAAAGACAAGACAGGAAACAGAATCTGGGCGGGAAATACCTCAAAAGACAATACGTACCAGAAAATACAGGCAAAACAAGACAAAACCCAGTAAACGACACACAACAGAAGGTACTATGCAATACATATAACATACAACAGAAAACAAAACACGAATACATACCATCAAAATCATCCTGCACAATAAAAGACAGCACAAAGAATACACAGAATACTGAACAGACAGTAAAAAATACTCTACAGAAAACAAAATCCATCCCATGCAATGTATACCATACAGCACACACTGTACAAGAACTACGACTCCATACACACAATACATATGCTACAATACAAAATACAAGTACCACAGTAGAAAAATACAGGCCAACTACAATGCGACACCATCCCAGACCGGACAGGAGATACCACAGGCAGGGACCAGACCCACAGTACCTACCCTAGGGTACGTACCAAATCACCAGCGTCAGGAAGATCTCCCGTGGGGCACTGCGATGCAGGGCTCCTCCAACATAAGTTGACACAGGTGCCCTAGCAGGCCGCACGAGAAGCGGCTCCTGCGGGGCGGCACAAAGAAAGGCTCCTCCAGGGCTGCGCAACCAAGGACTCCTCCAGAGCGGAAAGACAAAAGGGCTCCTCTGCCGCCAAGCCATCAGGGGCTCCTCCAATGCTGCACCACCAAGGGCCCCACCAGCATGGCACCACCAACAGCTGCTCCGCTGCACCAAAGGGGCTCCAAGAAGAGCTGGGCATCAAACAAACTGCTCCTCCGGCGCTCCCTGCTAACCACTGCTCTGCTGCGGCGGCACAAAGCCAACCTCTGGGGAGGCGCCAAGACACGCTCCTCCGACGGGGCGACAACAAGGACGCCTGCGCAACGGCACTAGCACGGGCTCCTCCAGCGCAAAGCAACAAATGGCTCCTCCAGGGCGCTGCCACCATCGGCTCCTCCTCGGCAGCGTAACAAAGGGCTGCTCCTCTGCGGCACGACGAGGGGCTCCCGAGGCGCTTTGCCACCAATCGCTCCCCTGCGGCGCTGCGCTACAGGGCTGCTCCGGGGCGGCGCCACTGGGGGCTCTCCAGGAGCAACGCTATCAGCATCTCCTCTGGGGTGGTGCGAGCGCAATGCAACACGACTCATACCACGCTGGAAAGAACAGACTTGAAATACAATACGTCATACCACGTATTACAAACAGCCCAGCAGAAAACACAAGACGTACCATAGGATACAAAATACAACCCTACGCACACCATACCCACTAGGCCGGAAATACAAGATACAGCTCAAGAGACCCTCAGTACAATAAGCACTAAACCACGCAAAACCAAAACAATACATACAGCACAAAATACAGTCCAGATCAGATCATGCAATACTCAGTAGACACAGGACGACGCACTATGGAACACAAAACCAACTACAGTATGCTCCACCATGTACCCCCCGCCCTTGCTACAGCCCATCCCCGACAAAGGACATTGTACAGACCACTTAAGAGACACAGAAGATGCCGTACAATCAAATACACCAAACCAAACGCCATACAAAAGAGCAAACGCAATGATGCGGCGATGACAGGCTCCTCCGGTGACATCTGGCAAAGGGCTCCTCCGGGGTGCCGCCATTCAGGGCTCCTTCAGCGCGGGGCGACGAAAGGCTCCACAGAGACGGCCTGGGCTGTGTGATGAACATGTCCTCTGGGGCTGGCACGATGCAGGGCTCCCCAGGCTAAACAACCCCAGCTCCCTCAGCCTCTCCTCGAGACACACACCACCGAAGAAATCGCAGGAGCCAGTACATTACAAACCATAGCGCATGTCACAAGACACTTCCAGAAACAGCGCACAAAACCAGACGCAAAAGACAAGACAGGAAACAGAATCTGGGCGGGAAATACCTCAAAAGACAATACGTACCAGAAAATACAGGCAAAACAAGACAAAACCCAGTAAACGACACACAACAGAAGGTACTATGCAATACATATAACATACAACAGAAAACAAAACACGAATACATACCATCAAAATCATCCTGCACAATAAAAGACAGCACAAAGAATACACAGAATACTGAACAGACAGTAAAAAATACTCTACAGAAAACAAAATCCATCCCATGCAATGTATACCATACAGCACACACTGTACAAGAACTACGACTCCATACACACAATACATATGCTACAATACAAAATACAAGTACCACAGTAGAAAAATACAGGCCAACTACAATGCGACACCATCCCAGACTGGACAGGAGATACCACAGGCAGGGACCAGACCCACAGTACCTACCCTAGGGTACGTACCAAATCACCAGCGTCAGGAAGATCTCCCGTGGGGCACTGCGATGCAGGGCTCCTCCAACATAAGTTGACACAGGTGCCCTAGCAGGCCGCACGAGAAGCGGCTCCTGCGGGGCGGCACAAAGAAAGGCTCCTCCAGGGCTGCGCAACCAAGGACTCCTCCAGAGCGGAAAGACAAAAGGGCTCCTCTGCCGCCAAGCCATCAGGGGCTCCTCCAATGCTGCACCACCAAGGGCCCCACCAGCATAGCACCACCAACAGCTGCTCCGCTGCACCAAAGGGGCTCCAAGAAGAGCTGGGCATCAAACAAACTGCTCCTCCGGCGCTCCCTGCTAACCACTGCTCTGCTGCGGCGGCACAAAGCCAACCTCTGGGGAGGCGCCAAGACACGCTCCTCCGACGGGGCGACAACAAGGACGCCTGCGCAACGGCACTAGCACGGGCTCCTCCAGCGCAAAGCAACAAATGGCTCCTCCAGGGCGCTGCCACCATCGGCTCCTCCTCGGCAGCGTAACAAAGGGCTGCTCCTCTGCGGCACGACGAGGGGCTCCCGAGGCGCTTTGCCACCAGTCGCTCCCCTGCGGCGCTGCGCTACAGGGCTGCTCCGGGGCGGCGCCACTGGGGGCTCTCCAGGAGCAACGCTATCAGCATCTCCTCTGGGGTGGTGCGAGCGCAATGCAACACGACTCATACCACGCTGGAAAGAACAGACTTGAAATACAATACGTCATACCACGTATTACAAACAGCCCAGCAGAAAACACAAGACGTACCATAGGATACAAAATACAACCCTACGCACACCATACCCACTAGGCCGGAAATACAAGATACAGCTCAAGAGACCCTCAGTACAATAAGCACTAAACCACGCAAAACCAAAACAATACATACAGCACAAAATACAGTCCAGATCAGATCATGCAATACTCAGTAGGCACAGGACGACGCACTACGGAACACAAAACCAACTACAGTACGCTCCACCATGTACCCCCCGCCCTTGCTACAGCCCATCCCCGACAAAGGACATTGTACAGACCACTTAAGAGACACAGAAGATGCCGTACAATCAAATACACCAAACCAAACGCCATACAAAAGAGCAAACGCAATGATGCGGCGATGACAGGCTCCTCCGGTGACATCTGGCAAAGGGCTCCTCCGGGGTGCCGCCATTCAGGGCTCCTTCAGCGCGGGGCGACGAAAGGCTCCACAGAGACGGCCTGGGCTGTGTGATGAACATGTCCTCTGGGGCTGGCACGATGCAGGGCTCCCCAGGCTAAACAACCCCAGCTCCCTCAGCCTCTCCTCGAGACACACACCACCGAAGAAATCGCAGGAGCCAGTACATTACAAACCATAGCGCATGTCACAAGACACTTCCAGAAACAGCGCACAAAACCAGACGCAAAAGACAAGACAGGAAACAGAATCTGGGCGGGAAATACCTCAAAAGACAATACGTACCAGAAAATACAGGCAAAACAAGACAAAACCCAGTAAACGACACACAACAGAAGGTACTATGCAATACATATAACATACAACAGAAAACAAAACACGAATACATACCATCAAAATCATCCTGCACAATAAAAGACAGCACAAAGAATACACAGAATACTGAACAGACAGTAAAAAATACTCTACAGAAAACAAAATCCATTCCATGCAATGTATACCATACAGCACACACTGTACAAGAACTACGACTCCATACACACAATACATATGCTACAATACAAAATACAAGTACCACAGTAGAAAAATACAGGCCAACTACAATGCGACACCATCCCAGACCGGACAGGAGATACCACAGGCAGGGACCAGACCCACAGTACCTACCCTAGGGTACGTACCAAATCACCAGCGTCAGGAAGATCTCCCGTGGGGCACTGCGATGCAGGGCTCCTCCAACATAAGTTGACACAGGTGCCCTAGCAGGCCGCACGAGAAGCGGCTCCTGCGGGGCGGCACAAAGAAAGGCTCCTCCTGGGCTGCGCAACCAAGGACTCCTCCAGAGCGGAAAGACAAAAGGGCTCCTCTGCCGCCAAGCCATCAGGGGCTCCTCCAATGCTGCACCACCAAGGGCCCCACCAGCATGGCACCACCAACAGCTGCTCCGCTGCACCAAAGGGGCTCCAAGAAGAGCTGGGCATCAAACAAACTGCTCCTCCGGCGCTCCCTGCTAACCACTGCTCTGCTGCGGCGGCACAAAGCCAACCTCTGGGGAGGCGCCAAGACACGCTCCTCCGACGGGGCGACAACAAGGACACCTGCGCAACGGCACTAGCACGGGCTCCTCCAGCGCAAAGCAACAAATGGCTCCTCCAGGGCGCTGCCACCATCGGCTCCTCCTCGGCAGCGTAACAAAGGGCTGCTCCTCTGCGGCACGACGAGGGGCTCCCGAGGCGCTTTGCCACCAGTCGCTCCCCTGCGGCGCTGCGCTACAGGGCTGCTCCGGGGCGGCGCCACTGGGGGCTCTCCAGGAGCAACGCTATCAGCATCTCCTCTGGGGTGGTGCGAGCGCAATGCAACACGACTCATACCACGCTGGAAAGAACAGACTTGAAATACAATACATCATACCACGTATTACAAACAGCCCAGCAGAAAACACAAGACGTACCATAGGATACAAAATACAACCCTACGCACACCATACCCACTAGGCCAGAAATACAAGATACAGCTCAAGAGACCCTCAGTACAATAAGCACTAAACCACGCAAAACCAAAACAATACATACAGCACAAAATACAGTCCAGATCAGATCATGCAATACTCAGTAGGCACAGGACGACGCACTACGGAACACAAAACCAACTACAGTACGCTCCACCATGTACCCCCCGCCCTTGCTACAGCCCATCCCCGACAAAGGACATTGTACAGACCACTTAAGAGACACAGAAGATGCCGTACAATCAAATACACCAAACCAAACGCCATACAAAAGAGCAAACGCAATGATGCGGCGATGACAGGCTCCTCCGGTGACATCTGGCAAAGGGCTCCTCCGGGGTGCCGCCATTCAGGGCTCCTTCAGCGCGGGGCGACGAAAGGCTCCACAGAGACGGCCTGGGCTGTGTGATGAACATGTCCTCTGGGGCTGGCACGATGCAGGGCTCCCCAGGCTAAACAACCCCAGCTCCCTCAGCCTCTCCTCGAGACACACACCACCGAAGAAATCGCAGGAGCCAGTACATTACAAACCATAGCGCATGTCACAAGACACTTCCAGAAACAGCGCACAAAACCAGACGCAAAAGACAAGACAGGAAACAGAATCTGGGCGGGAAATACCTCAAAAGACAATACGTACCAGAAAATACAGGCAAAACAAGACAAAACCCAGTAAACGACACACAACAGAAGGTACTATGCAATACATATAACATACAACAGAAAACAAAACACGAATACATACCATCAAAATCATCCTGCACAATAAAAGACAGCACAAAGAATACACAGAATACTGAACAGACAGTAAAAAATACTCTACAGAAAACAAAATCCATCCCATGCAATGTATACCATACAGCACACACTGTACAAGAACTACGACTCCATACACACAATACATATGCTACAATACAAAATACAAGTACCACAGTAGAAAAATACAGGCCAACTACAATGCGACACCATCCCAGACCGGACAGGAGATACCACAGGCAGGGACCAGACCCACAGTACCTACCCTAGGGTACGTACCAAATCACCAGCGTCAGGAAGATCTCCCGTGGGGCACTGCGATGCAGGGCTCCTCCAACATAAGTTGACACAGGTGCCCTAGCAGGCCGCACGAGAAGCGGCTCCTGCGGGGCGGCACAAAGAAAGGCTCCTCCAGGGCTGCGCAACCAAGGACTCCTCCAGAGCGGAAAGACAAAAGGGCTCCTCTGCCGCCAAGCCATCAGGGGCTCCTCCAATGCTGCACCACCAAGGGCCCCACCAGCATGGCACCACCAACAGCTGCTCCGCTGCACCAAAGGGGCTCCAAGAAGAGCTGGGCATCAAACAAACTGCTCCTCCGGCGCTCCCTGCTAACCACTGCTCTGCTGCGGCGGCACAAAGCCAACCTCTGGGGAGGCGCCAAGACACGCTCCTCCGACGGGGCGACAACAAGGACGCCTGCGCAACGGCACTAGCACGGGCTCCTCCAGCGCAAAGCAACAAATGGCTCCTCCAGGGCGCTGCCACCATCGGCTCCTCCTCGGCAGCGTAACAAAGGGCTGCTCCTCTGCGGCACGACGAGGGGCTCCCGAGGCGCTTTGCCACCAATCGCTCCCCTGCGGCGCTGCGCTACAGGGCTGCTCCGGGGCGGCGCCACTGGGGGCTCTCCAGGAGCAACGCTATCAGCATCTCCTCTGGGGTGGTGCGAGCGCAATGCAACACGACTCATACCACGCTGGAAAGAACAGACTTGAAATACAATACGTCATACCACGTATTACAAACAGCCCAGCAGAAAACACAAGACGTACCATAGGATACAAAATACAACCCTACGCACACCATACCCACTAGGCCGGAAATACAAGATACAGCTCAAGAGACCCTCAGTACAATAAGCACTAAACCACGCAAAACCAAAACAATACATACAGCACAAAATACAGTCCAGATCAGATCATGCAATACTCAGTAGGCACAGGACGACGCACTACGGAACACAAAACCAACTACAGTACGCTCCACCATGTACCCCCCGCCCTTGCTACAGCCCATCCCCGACAAAGGACATTGTACAGACCACTTAAGAGACACAGAAGATGCCGTACAATCAAATACACCAAACCAAACGCCATACAAAAGAGCAAACGCAATGATGCGGCGATGACAGGCTCCTCCGGTGACATCTGGCAAAGGGCTCCTCCGGGGTGCCGCCATTCAGGGCTCCTTCAGCGCGGGGCGACGAAAGGCTCCACAGAGACGGCCTGGGCTGTGTGATGAACATGTCCTCTGGGGCTGGCACGATGCAGGGCTCCCCAGGCTAAACAACCCCAGCTCCCTCAGCCTCTCCTCGAGACACACACCACCGAAGAAATCGCAGGAGCCAGTACATTACAAACCATAGCGCATGTCACAAGACACTTCCAGAAACAGCGCACAAAACCAGACGCAAAAGACAAGACAGGAAACAGAATCTGGGCGGGAAATACCTCAAAAGACAATACGTACCAGAAAATACAGGCAAAACAAGACAAAACCCAGTAAACGACACACAACAGAAGGTACTATGCAATACATATAACATACAACAGAAAACAAAACACGAATACATACCATCAAAATCATCCTGCACAATAAAAGACAGCACAAAGAATACACAGAATACTGAACAGACAGTAAAAAATACTCTACAGAAAACAAAATCCATCCCATGCAATGTATACCATACAGCACACACTGTACAAGAACTACGACTCCATACACACAATACATATGCTACAATACAAAATACAAGTACCACAGTAGAAAAATACAGGCCAACTACAATGCGACACCATCCCAGACCGGACAGGAGATACCACAGGCAGGGACCAGACCCACAGTACCTACCCTAGGGTACGTACCAAATCACCAGCGTCAGGAAGATCTCCCGTGGGGCACTGCGATGCAGGGCTCCTCCAACATAAGTTGACACAGGTGCCCTAGCAGGCCGCACGAGAAGCGGCTCCTGCGGGGCGGCACAAAGAAAGGCTCCTCCTGGGCTGCGCAACCAAGGACTCCTCCAGAGCGGAAAGACAAAAGGGCTCCTCTGCCGCCAAGCCATCAGGGGCTCCTCCAATGCTGCACCACCAAGGGCCCCACCAGCATGGCACCACCAACAGCTGCTCCGCTGCACCAAAGGGGCTCCAAGAAGAGCTGGGCATCAAACAAACTGCTCCTCCGGCGCTCCCTGCTAACCACTGCTCTGCTGCGGCGGCACAAAGCCAACCTCTGGGGAGGCGCCAAGACACGCTCCTCCGACGGGGCGACAACAAGGACGCCTGCGCAACGGCACTAGCACGGGCTCCTCCAGCGCAAAGCAACAAATGGCTCCTCCAGGGCGCTGCCACCATCGGCTCCTCCTCGGCAGCGTAACAAAGGGCTGCTCCTCTGCGGCACGACGAGGGGCTCCCGAGGCGCTTTGCCACCAATCGCTCCCCTGCGGCGCTGCGCTACAGGGCTGCTCCGGGGCGGCGCCACTGGGGGCTCTCCAGGAGCAACGCTATCAGCATCTCCTCTGGGGTGGTGCGAGCGCAATGCAACACGACTCATACCACGCTGGAAAGAACAGACTTGAAATACAATACGTCATACCACGTATTACAAACAGCCCAGCAGAAAACACAAGACGTACCATAGGATACAAAATACAACCCTACGCACACCATACCCACTAGGCCGGAAATACAAGATACAGCTCAAGAGACCCTCAGTACAATAAGCACTAAACCACGCAAAACCAAAACAATACATACAGCACAAAATACAGTCCAGATCAGATCATGCAATACTCAGTAGACACAGGACGACGCACTACGGAACACAAAACCAACTACAGTACGCTCCACCATGTACCCCCCGCCCTTGCTACAACCCATCCCCGACAAAGGACATTGTACAGACCACTTAAGAGACACAGAAGATGCCGTACAATCAAATACACCAAACCAAACGCCATACAAAAGAGCAAACGCAATGATGCGGCGATGACAGGCTCCTCCGGTGACATCTGGCAAAGGGCTCCTCCGGGGTGCCGCCATTCAGGGCTCCTTCAGCGCGGGGCGACGAAAGGCTCCACAGAGACGGCCTGGGCTGTGTGATGAACATGTCCTCTGGGGCTGGCACGATGCAGGGCTCCCCAGGCTAAACAACCCCAGCTCCCTCAGCCTCTCCTCGAGACACACACCACCGAAGAAATCGCAGGAGCCAGTACATTACAAACCATAGCGCATGTCACAAGACACTTCCAGAAACAGCGCACAAAACCAGACGCAAAAGACAAGACAGGAAACAGAATCTGGGCGGGAAATACCTCAAAAGACAATACGTACCAGAAAATACAGGCAAAACAAGACAAAACCCAGTAAACGACACACAACAGAAGGTACTATGCAATACATATAACATACAACAGAAAACAAAACACGAATACATACCATCAAAATCATCCTGCACAATAAAAGACAGCACAAAGAATACACAGAACACTGAACAGACAGTAAAAAATACTCTACAGAAAACAAAATCCATTCCATGCAATGTATACCATACAGCACACACTGTACAAGAACTACGACTCCATACACACAATACATATGCTACAATACAAAATACAAGTACCACAGTAGAAAAATACAGGCCAACTACAATGCGACACCATCCCAGACCGGACAGGAGATACCACAGGCAGGGACCAGACCCACAGTACCTACCCTAGGGTACGTACCAAATCACCAGCGTCAGGAAGATCTCCCGTGGGGCACTGCGATGCAGGGCTCCTCCAACATAAGTTGACACAGGTGCCCTAGCAGGCCGCACGAGAAGCGGCTCCTGCGGGGCGGCACAAAGAAAGGCTCCTCCTGGGCTGCGCAACCAAGGACTCCTCCAGAGCGGAAAGACAAAAGGGCTCCTCTGCCGCCAAGCCATCAGGGGCTCCTCCAATGCTGCACCACCAAGGGCCCCACCAGCATGGCACCACCAACAGCTGCTCCGCTGCACCAAAGGGGCTCCAAGAAGAGCTGGGCATCAAACAAACTGCTCCTCCGGCGCTCCCTGCTAACCACTGCTCTGCTGCGGCGGCACAAAGCCAACCTCTGGGGAGGCGCCAAGACACGCTCCTCCGACGGGGCGACAACAAGGACGCCTGCGCAACGGCACTAGCACGGGCTCCTCCAGCGCAAAGCAACAAATGGCTCCTCCAGGGCGCTGCCACCATCGGCTCCTCCTCGGCAGCGTAACAAAGGGCTGCTCCTCTGCGGCACGACGAGGGGCTCCCGAGGCGCTTTGCCACCAATCGCTCCCCTGCGGCGCTGCGCTACAGGGCTGCTCCGGGGCGGCGCCACTGGGGGCTCTCCAGGAGCAACGCTATCAGCATCTCCTCTGGGGTGGTGCGAGCGCAATGCAACACGACTCATACCACGCTGGAAAGAACAGACTTGAAATACAATACGTCATACCACGTATTACAAACAGCCCAGCAGAAAACACAAGACGTACCATAGGATACAAAATACAACCCTACGCACACCATACCCACTAGGCCGGAAATACAAGATACAGCTCAAGAGACCCTCAGTACAATAAGCACTAAACCACGCAAAACCAAAACAATACATACAGCACAAAATACAGTCCAGATCAGATCATGCAATACTCAGTAGACACAGGACGACGCACTACGGAACACAAAACCAACTACAGTACGCTCCACCATGTACCCCCCGCCCTTGCTACAACCCATCCCCGACAAAGGACATTGTACAGACCACTTAAGAGACACAGAAGATGCCGTACAATCAAATACACCAAACCAAACGCCATACAAAAGAGCAAACGCAATGATGCGGCGATGACAGGCTCCTCCGGTGACATCTGGCAAAGGGCTCCTCCGGGGTGCCGCCATTCAGGGCTCCTTCAGCGCGGGGCGACGAAAGGCTCCACAGAGACGGCCTGGGCTGTGTGATGAACATGTCCTCTGGGGCTGGCACGATGCAGGGCTCCCCAGGCTAAACAACCCCAGCTCCCTCAGCCTCTCCTCGAGACACACACCACCGAAGAAATTGCAGGAGCCAGTACATTACAAACCATAGCGCATGTCACAAGACACTTCCAGAAACAGCGCACAAAACCAGACGCAAAAGACAAGACAGGAAACAGAATCTGGGCGGGAAATACCTCAAAAGACAATACGTACCAGAAAATACAGGCAAAACAAGACAAAACCCAGTAAACGACACACAACAGAAGGTACTATGCAATACATATAACATACAACAGAAAACAAAACACGAATACATACCATCAAAATCATCCTGCACAATAAAAGACAGCACAAAGAATACACAGAACACTGAACAGACAATAAAAAATACTCTACAGAAAACAAAATCCATCCCATGCAATGTATACCATACAGCACACACTGTACAAGAACTACGACTCCATACACACAATACATATGCTACAATACAAAATACAAGTACCACAGTAGAAAAATACAGGCCAACTACAATGCGACACCATCCCAGACTGGACAGGAGATACCACAGGCAGGGACCAGACCCACAGTACCTACCCTAGGGTACGTACCAAATCACCAGCGTCAGGAAGATCTCCCGTGGGGCACTGCGATGCAGGGCTCCTCCAACATAAGTTGACACAGGTGCCCTAGCAGGCCGCACGAGAAGCGGCTCCTGCGGGGCGGCACAAAGAAAGGCTCCTCCAGGGCTGCGCAACCAAGGACTCCTCCAGAGCGGAAAGACAAAAGGGCTCCTCTGCCGCCAAGCCATCAGGGGCTCCTCCAATGCTGCACCACCAAGGGCCCCACCAGCATGGCACCACCAACAGCTGCTCCGCTGCACCAAAGGGGCTCCAAGAAGAGCTGGGCATCAAACAAACTGCTCCTCCGGCGCTCCCTGCTAACCACTGCTCTGCTGCGGCGGCACAAAGCCAACCTCTGGGGAGGCGCCAAGACACGCTCCTCCGACGGGGCGACAACAAGGACGCCTGCGCAACGGCACTAGCACGGGCTCCTCCAGCGCAAAGCAACAAATGGCTCCTCCAGGGCGCTGCCACCATCGGCTCCTCCTCGGCAGCGTAACAAAGGGCTGCTCCTCTGCGGCACGACGAGGGGCTCCCGAGGCGCTTTGCCACCAATCGCTCCCCTGCGGCGCTGCGCTACAGGGCTGCTCCGGGGCGGCGCCACTGGGGGCTCTCCAGGAGCAACGCTATCAGCATCTCCTCTGGGGTGGTGCGAGCGCAATGCAACACGACTCATACCACGCTGGAAAGAACAGACTTGAAATACAATACGTCATACCACGTATTACAAACAGCCCAGCAGAAAACACAAGACGTACCATAGGATACAAAATACAACCCTACGCACACCATACCCACTAGGCCGGAAATACAAGATACAGCTCAAGAGACCCTCAGTACAATAAGCACTAAACCACGCAAAACCAAAACAATACATACAGCACAAAATACAGTCCAGATCAGATCATGCAATACTCAGTAGACACAGGACGACGCACTACGGAACACAAAACCAACTACAGTACGCTCCACCATGTACCCCCCGCCCTTGCTACAACCCATCCCCGACAAAGGACATTGTACAGACCACTTAAGAGACACAGAAGATGCCGTACAATCAAATACACCAAACCAAACGCCATACAAAAGAGCAAACGCAATGATGCGGCGATGACAGGCTCCTCCGGTGACATCTGGCAAAGGGCTCCTCCGGGGTGCCGCCATTCAGGGCTCCTTCAGCGCGGGGCGACGAAAGGCTCCACAGAGACGGCCTGGGCTGTGTGATGAACATGTCCTCTGGGGCTGGCACGATGCAGGGCTCCCCAGGCTAAACAACCCCAGCTCCCTCAGCCTCTCCTCGAGACACACACCACCGAAGAAATCGCAGGAGCCAGTACATTACAAACCATAGCGCATGTCACAAGACACTTCCAGAAACAGCGCACAAAACCAGACGCAAAAGACAAGACAGGAAACAGAATCTGGGCGGGAAATACCTCAAAAGACAATACGTACCAGAAAATACAGGCAAAACAAGACAAAACCCAGTAAACGACACACAACAGAAGGTACTATGCAATACATATAACATACAACAGAAAACAAAACACGAATACATACCATCAAAATCATCCTGCACAATAAAAGACAGCACAAAGAATACACAGAACACTGAACAGACAGTAAAAAATACTCTACAGAAAACAAAATCCATTCCATGCAATGTATACCATACAGCACACACTGTACAAGAACTACGACTCCATACACACAATACATATGCTACAATACAAAATACAAGTACCACAGTAGAAAAATACAGGCCAACTACAATGCGACACCATCCCAGACCGGACAGGAGATACCACAGGCAGGGACCAGACCCACAGTACCTACCCTAGGGTACGTACCAAATCACCAGCGTCAGGAAGATCTCCCGTGGGGCACTGCGATGCAGGGCTCCTCCAACATAAGTTGACACAGGTGCCCTAGCAGGCCGCACGAGAAGCGGCTCCTGCGGGGCGGCACAAAGAAAGGCTCCTCCTGGGCTGCGCAACCAAGGACTCCTCCAGAGCGGAAAGACAAAAGGGCTCCTCTGCCGCCAAGCCATCAGGGGCTCCTCCAATGCTGCACCACCAAGGGCCCCACCAGCATGGCACCACCAACAGCTGCTCCGCTGCACCAAAGGGGCTCCAAGAAGAGCTGGGCATCAAACAAACTGCTCCTCCGGCGCTCCCTGCTAACCACTGCTCTGCTGCGGCGGCACAAAGCCAACCTCTGGGGAGGCGCCAAGACACGCTCCTCCGACGGGGCGACAACAAGGACGCCTGCGCAACGGCACTAGCACGGGCTCCTCCAGCGCAAAGCAACAAATGGCTCCTCCAGGGCGCTGCCACCATCGGCTCCTCCTCGGCAGCGTAACAAAGGGCTGCTCCTCTGCGGCACGACGAGGGGCTCCCGAGGCGCTTTGCCACCAATCGCTCCCCTGCGGCGCTGCGCTACAGGGCTGCTCCGGGGCGGCGCCACTGGGGGCTCTCCAGGAGCAACGCTATCAGCATCTCCTCTGGGGTGGTGCGAGCGCAATGCAACACGACTCATACCACGCTGGAAAGAACAGACTTGAAATACAATACGTCATACCACGTATTACAAACAGCCCAGCAGAAAACACAAGACGTACCATAGGATACAAAATACAACCCTACGCACACCATACCCACTAGGCCGGAAATACAAGATACAGCTCAAGAGACCCTCAGTACAATAAGCACTAAACCACGCAAAACCAAAACAATACATACAGCACAAAATACAGTCCAGATCAGATCATGCAATACTCAGTAGACACAGGACGACGCACTACGGAACACAAAACCAACTACAGTACGCTCCACCATGTACCCCCCGCCCTTGCTACAACCCATCCCCGACAAAGGACATTGTACAGACCACTTAAGAGACACAGAAGATGCCGTACAATCAAATACACCAAACCAAACGCCATACAAAAGAGCAAACGCAATGATGCGGCGATGACAGGCTCCTCCGGTGACATCTGGCAAAGGGCTCCTCCGGGGTGCCGCCATTCAGGGCTCCTTCAGCGCGGGGCGACGAAAGGCTCCACAGAGACGGCCTGGGCTGTGTGATGAACATGTCCTCTGGGGCTGGCACGATGCAGGGCTCCCCAGGCTAAACAACCCCAGCTCCCTCAGCCTCTCCTCGAGACACACACCACCGAAGAAATCGCAGGAGCCAGTACATTACAAACCATAGCGCATGTCACAAGACACTTCCAGAAACAGCGCACAAAACCAGACGCAAAAGACAAGACAGGAAACAGAATCTGGGCGGGAAATACCTCAAAAGACAATACGTACCAGAAAATACAGGCAAAACAAGACAAAACCCAGTAAACGACACACAACAGAAGGTACTATGCAATACATATAACATACAACAGAAAACAAAACACGAATACATACCATCAAAATCATCCTGCACAATAAAAGACAGCACAAAGAATACACAGAATACTGAACAGACAGTAAAAAATACTCTACAGAAAACAAAATCCATCCCATGCAATGTATACCATACAGCACACACTGTACAAGAACTACGACTCCATACACACCATACATATGCTACAATACAAAATACAAGTACCACAGTAGAAAAATACAGGCCAACTACAATGCGACACCATCCCAGACCGGACAGGAGATACCACAGGCAGGGACCAGACCCACAGTACCTACCCTAGGGTACGTACCAAATCACCAGCGTCAGGAAGATCTCCCGTGGGGCACTGCGATGCAGGGCTCCTCCAACATAAGTTGACACAGGTGCCCTAGCAGGCAGCACGAGAAGCGGCTCCTGCGGGGCGGCACAAAGAAAGGCTCCTCCTGGGCTGCGCAACCAAGGACTCCTCCAGAGCGGAAAGACAAAAGGGCTCCTCTGCCGCCAAGCCATCAGGGGCTCCTCCAATGCTGCACCACCAAGGGCCCCACCAGCATGGCACCACCAACAGCTGCTCCGCTGCACCAAAGGGGCTCCAAGAAGAGCTGGGCATCAAACAAACTGCTCCTCCGGCGCTCCCTGCTAACCACTGCTCTGCTGCGGCGGCACAAAGCCAACCTCTGGGGAGGCGCCAAGACACGCTCCTCCGACGGGGCGACAACAAGGACGCCTGCGCAACGGCACTAGCACGGGCTCCTCCAGCGCAAAGCAACAAATGGCTCCTCCAGGGCGCTGCCACCATCGGCTCCTCCTCGGCAGCGTAACAAAGGGCTGCTCCTCTGCGGCACGACGAGGGGCTCCCGAGGCGCTTTGCCACCAATCGCTCCCCTGCGGCGCTGCGCTACAGGGCTGCTCCGGGGCGGCGCCACTGGGGGCTCTCCAGGAGCAACGCTATCAGCATCTCCTCTGGGGTGGTGCGAGCGCAATGCAACACGACTCATACCACGCTGGAAAGAACAGACTTGAAATACAATACGTCATACCACGTATTACAAACAGCCCAGCAGAAAACACAAGACGTACCATAGGATACAAAATACAACCCTACGCACACCATACCCACTAGGCCGGAAATACAAGATACAGCTCAAGAGACCCTCAGTACAATAAGCACTAAACCACGCAAAACCAAAACAATACATACAGCACAAAATACAGTCCAGATCAGATCATGCAATACTCAGTAGACACAGGACGACGCACTACGGAACACAAAACCAACTACAGTACGCTCCACCATGTACCCCCCGCCCTTGCTACAACCCATCCCCGACAAAGGACATTGTACAGACCACTTAAGAGACACAGAAGATGCCGTACAATCAAATACACCAAACCAAACGCCATACAAAAGAGCAAACGCAATGATGCGGCGATGACAGGCTCCTCCGGTGACATCTGGCAAAGGGCTCCTCCGGGGTGCCGCCATTCAGGGCTCCTTCAGCGCGGGGCGACGAAAGGCTCCACAGAGACGGCCTGGGCTGTGTGATGAACATGTCCTCTGGGGCTAGCACGATGCAGGGCTCCCCAGGCTAAACAACCCCAGCTCCCTCAGCCTCTCCTCGAGACACACACCACCGAAGAAATCGCAGGAGCCAGTACATTACAAACCATAGCGCATGTCACAAGACACTTCCAGAAACAGCGCACAAAACCAGACGCAAAAGACAAGACAGGAAACAGAATCTGGGCGGGAAATACCTCAAAAGACAATACGTACCAGAAAATACAGGCAAAACAAGACAAAATCCAGTAAAAGACACACAACAGAAGGTACTATGCAATACATATAACATACAACAGAAAACAAAACACGAATACATACCATCAAAATCATCCTGCACAATAAAAGACAGCACAAAGAATACACAGAATACTGAACAGACAGTAAAAAATACTCTACAGAAAACAAAATCCATCCCATGCAATGTATACCATACAGCACACACTGTACAAGAACTACGACTCCATACACACCATACATATGCTACAATACAAAATACAAGTACCACAGTAGAAAAATACAGGCCAACTACAATGCGACACCATCCCAGACCGGACAGGAGATACCACAGGCAGGGACCAGACCCACAGTACCTACCCTAGGGTACGTACCAAATCACCAGCGTCAGGAAGATCTCCCGTGGGGCACTGCGATGCAGGGCTCCTCCAACATAAGTTGACACAGGTGCCCTAGCAGGCAGCACGAGAAGCGGCTCCTGCGGGGCGGCACAAAGAAAGGCTCCTCCTGGGCTGCGCAACCAAGGACTCCTCCAGAGCGGAAAGACAAAAGGGCTCCTCTGCCGCCAAGCCATCAGGGGCTCCTCCAATGCTGCACCACCAAGGGCCCCACCAGCATGGCACCACCAACAGCTGCTCCGCTGCACCAAAGGGGCTCCAAGAAGAGCTGGGCATCAAACAAACTGCTCCTCTGGCGCTCCCTGCTAACCACTGCTCTGCTGCGGCGGCACAAAGCCAACCTCTGGGGAGGCGCCAAGACACGCTCCTCCGACGGGGCGACAACAAGGACGCCTGCGCAACGGCACTAGCACGGGCTCCTCCAGCGCAAAGCAACAAATGGCTCCTCCAGGGCGCTGCCACCATCGGCTCCTCCGCGGCAGCGTAACAAAGGGCTGCTCCTCTGCGGCACGACGAGGGGCTCCCGAGGCGCTTTGCCACCAATCGCTCCCCTGCGGCGCTGCGCTACAGGGCTGCTCCGGGGCGGCACCACTGGGGGCTCTCCAGGAGCAACGCTATCAGCATCTCCTCTGGGGTGGTGCGAGCGCAATGCAACACGACTCATACCACGCTGGAAAGAACAGACTTGAAATACAATACGTCATACCACGTATTACAAACAGCCCAGCAGAAAACACAAGACGTACCATAGGATACAAAATACAACCCTACGCACACCATACCCACTAGGCCGGAAATACAAGATACAGCTCAAGAGACCCTCAGTACAATAAGCACTAAACCACGCAAAACCAAAACAATACATACAGCACAAAATACAGTCCAGATCAGATCATGCAATACTCAGTAGGCACAGGACGACGCACTACGGAACACAAAACCAACTACAGTACGCTCCACCATGTACCCCCCGCCCTTGCTACAACCCATCCCCGACAAAGGACATTGTACAGACCACTTAAGAGACACAGAAGATGCCGTACAATCAAATACACCAAACCAAACGCCATACAAAAGAGCAAACGCAATGATGCGGCGATGACAGGCTCCTCCGGTGACATCTGGCAAAGGGCTCCTCCGGGGTGCCGCCATTCAGGGCTCCTTCAGCGCGGGGCGACGAAAGGCTCCACAGAGACGGCCTGGGCTGTGTGATGAACATGTCCTCTGGGGCTGGCACGATGCAGGGCTCCCCAGGCTAAACAACCCCAGCTCCCTCAGCCTCTCCTCGAGACACACACCACCGAAGAAATCGCAGGAGCCAGTACATTACAAACCATAGCGCATGTCACAAGACACTTCCAGAAACAGCGCACAAAACCAGACGCAAAAGACAAGACAGGAAACAGAATCTGGGCGGGAAATACCTCAAAAGACAATACGTACCAGAAAATACAGGCAAAACAAGACAAAACCCAGTAAACGACACACAACAGAAGGTACTATGCAATACACTATAAGTGCAATAAGCACTAAACCACGCAAAACCAAAACAATACAGCACAATATACAATTTTGACAAAGGTCGTGGAATACATACCCATGAACACAACACATTCTTTAGAATACACGCAAAACGCCATACAAAAACTACACTACACTACATTACATATGATGGAAGATATAATACAGGACATATACTACAGATTTCAAAATAAAATACTAAATACAGAATGCAATACGAAATACTACACATTGCATAAGATAAACAAGAGACTGTTATAAATCATTAGGGTAGAACACATTATTGCACAGTAAATACCATATTACACAGCATACAATAAAACTCACCCCACTCTACAAAGGACACATAGAACACAGGAAATACATTGCATAAAGAATTCTCTACAGAAAGCACAATCCATTCCATTGCATGGATACTACATAGTACATGCAGTACAAAACCTACAGTTCAATACACATAAGACATCCACTACAATACAAAATATAAATACAATAGAAAATACAATACATACAAAATGCAATACCTTACCATATGATACCATAGATACCGGACTTAGATTACATACCACACAATACATGCTAAGTTATACCACACCTGCTAAAAAAAAGGCATGCATACCATACATTACAATGCATACCATGCAATACATACCAGACCGTTCCCCACACCATCGCCTAAATACCACAGCATACCTGAAATACCCTGTAATAGCATACCATGCCATCCTACAGCATAAAAAAATGTACCTTCCCATACTAAAAAAACCCACCACTATACATACCATACTGCAAATACAGGAAAGGCAATACAAAATGCAATATCACGCTTAACGTAAAACAACGCAGACCACACAATACCATACCCAATGCCAAACCACATCCCACACTACAGCCAATGCTTCTGGGGCAGCACAGCGAAGGGCTGCAAGGAGGCCTGGGCAGCACGATGAACAGCTCTGAGAAGGAGGCAAAATATAGGGCTCCTCAGGCATGGGGCAACAACGGGCTCCTCCACGGCAGCGTGATGAAGATCTCCTCTGGGGCGGCGCAAGGAGGGGCTCCTCCCGTGCAAAGCTAATAAAGGCCTCCTCAAGGGCACTGCAATGAAGGGCTCCTCTGCGGGGGTGCAAGAACCAGCTCCTCCGCTACCAAGCGACTAGGGGCTCCTCCAGGGTCACATGAGGTCACATAATTCCACCGAGCTATACAACCCCACTTCCCTCTGCCGCTCCTCAGACAACTTGCAATACACACCCCAGATACAATACAAAACAAGATACACACCAGACATTCCATACCATACCCGACATACAAAACGTACAGTACAATTCCTAGAATAAACATAATAAATACCATACAACCTATAGAATACAAGAAAGCCAACAGATTACATACATAAATACCATACAATACAGAAAATACACGCTACAACACAAATAACCGCACACAAGATGGCACAAACTGAAGCACAATACAATACATATGAGACAATGCAAGAGCCCTACATAAAATACAGTACATACAAAACATACCAAACAACACAGGAAATCATACAGCACCACACATACCACACAATTTATGACAAACCACACCATACAAACCACAACACAATACACGTCATCCTAAAACACACATCACAACACAGAGAGAATACAACACTACACACAAGAGACGGGAAATACTAAGTGTCAAATACCATGCAGACAGGGCATTACAAACCATCCAACAGAAAATACAGGGCATACCCCAGAATACAAGACTATACTATACATACCATACACGCAACACACACAGAAGTGCATGACACACAACACAAAATACAATCTATGCAATACCAAACCATACAACGGGAAACGCATGCAACCCAAAATACAGTCCAATACAAAATACAACCCATACCACGCAATAAAATACAGACCACAAGAAACAATACATACATATTACTGTGCGTGTAATACTATGCCACACAACACAATGCATAGAATTCTGCACAACACAGGCAATACACAATACAATATACAATCCAAAACAACCTGCAGTACAATATGGTACATACTGTATGGTCTGTCTCACAGGGTATCTACTACACCGTACGTACCATGCAACACAATACAAGAAAACACAGAATACAAAACACAACACAGAATGGAAAAAGTAGTATACAATAGAACACAAAATACAATAAAACACACAAGAGAATACAGTACATCTAACAACAAAATTCCCACACAATACATACAATAAATATACAACACATACAGTAGAAGTACTACACAACACAATGCACTAACACACTAACAGAAAAAATATAAAAAGAGTACATACGATCCAATATGATACTACACATACAATACATACAGATACACACAACACAGTACATAAAACCAATACACAGAATACATACAGTGCAATACAAAATATAAATACCATACCATAGAATAGAAAATACAATACATACAATAGAAAATACCATACCGCACTATACCATACCATACAATGGATACCATACATGCAAGACATATTATATTCCATACAATACATGCCAAACAATACTATACATGCTGTACAATACAATGCATACCATGCGGTACATACCATATAACTAAACACCATACCCTAAACACTGTACACTAGCATAACCTACCATAGGCACAATACCATACCACACATACTATACCATACAAAATACACCTTACCATCCAAACCAAAACACCATACATACACTAACGGCAATACAAAATGCAACACAACGGTCAAAGTAATGCATAGAACACAGTACCACAGCCAGTTCCATACCATATCCCGTACCACACCAATACCTCTGGCACAGTATGCTGAAGGGCTCCAAGACCACCAAGAAACACAATGGAACTGTCAAAAAACACCAACTGGGGAATCACCCCAAAGAAACTAGGAAGAGAATGGCTCCTCCAGGGCCATGCAGCGAAGCCCCTCACCAGCGTTGTGTGGTGATGCACTCTAATAAAAGCTGGATGATGAAGCACTACTAAACAGATACACAGTGAATGAAGCTCCCCAGAAAATCCAGGTGGTGAACTCCCCAGGAAAGCCAGGCAGTGGAGGAACCCAACAAAGCCACTCTGTGAAGGACTAGCTGGGCATTCAAGCATCCTCCAGGACCTCATGCTGACGCACTCCTCACATGCTTCAAAACCCTTGTGAGCACTTCTAGAAAACAGCACTGAAATAGCTGTTCTTATCCTCAGTCAGAAATACCCAGCCAACAACCGTACAGAGATAATTCCTAGGAAGCTGCAGGAAAGTTCCTGAATGCATCCAAATTCATCACCTCCTAGGCCTTCCTGGGAAATTCCTCATTTCTCACTGGTTTTACTGTGCTAAAGAACTGCACTACACCATTCCCAGAATGGAAATGCTGCCTGCGTTTAGCCAGGCTACACCTCACAGGGACACAAATGCCGCATCTCTTCCCAGACCACTGCTGTTGCACAGGGATCAGTCAACTTTGTGGGCAACAGAGTTGAGAAGAAGCTATCCTCTTCAGTCTTTATGTTAAATATATACTACCTTTACAGGGGACATAGACATTCTCAAGGCCAAGGGAGGAAGGGCTTGTCCCTGCATGGCATTTAACAGTCTGTTCCAGAAGAAAAATAAAGTACCGAGATTAATTTCTGGGCCCCAACACCACAATCCAGCATATCCTGTAAATGCAGACTTAAAGGGAAAGCAGTGAGCAAGCCACTGCACTTTAGACACAATCCTGCAACACCTTCATGCATACGAGGGCAGGGGGGTCTCCCTGGCAGCGAGTTACCTCCTCCCCCTGCCAGCAGCAGGGACAGAAGAGCGACAAGCACTCACACCATAAGCAAAGACATGTTTCTGACACTGCTTGGAAAAGACCACTCCACACCACCTACTCACACACACGGAGCACCACAAAGCTGGGCAGCACTAAATTCAGCCTGCTCAGGCAGCTCCTGCTTGCCTCGGGGGTGATCCACATACCCTTCTCCCCACAGCCAGCACAGGAAGACTGGAGCTCCCTGAGCACAAAACCCTGGCATCGTTTCTACATGCACCCCAGGGTGTAGCGCAGGGCATGGGCCAGGCTTCATTTATTCCACATGAAGAACTGCCTGAAGAACAGGTTCTGAATGGACTGGTGCCCATGAACCATCTTAGCTGCCCCTCACGTCAACAGCACATCCATAACCAGCTCCGTTTAGTTTTCAAATGCCAAGGGGGGTGTGCGTTCAACGGCCTCTTTTGAGGTGGAAACTGGCAGCACCAGAGGTCCCCGGTCCCTATCTCCAGTGCTCAGCCTCTGAACCGCGGGGCCTGATGCTAAACCACCCGGCGTGACACAGCGCCACAGCCCGGCGCACACTCGGGGCCTGTCACCGTGCCGGCTCCTCACGGCAGGGCCGGGCACAGGCTCCAGACCCGCAGGCAGGCTGCCCGCCGCCCGCTCCGGGGGAAAAGCGCCTTTCTCCCCTCGCCAGTCCCGCCGGACAAGGTGTTGGCTCACCCGGCCGTCCTCCACGAAACTGCCGCCGCCGCCGCCGCCTCAGGGCGCTGCCGCCTCAGGGCGCCGCAGCCGCGTCCTAACGACAGCTCCGCGCGCGGCAGGACCCGCCCCTCGCACCGGCCGGTGCCGCCCGAAGTTTCCCGAAGCCGCGCGTGCTTCGCACCCACCAATGGGAGGGGAGGGGAGGGGAGGGGAGGGTGCCGACAGCCCCGGCCGGAGGCCAGAGCAGCCCGCCCGCAGCTCTGGCGGGCCGAGGGAGGGGAGAGACAGCGGCGCCCGCGGCAGAGCCCGCCTGGCAGGGCTCGGCTCGCCCGCCCGCTCCTACCCAGCCCCCGTAACCCCGCACCTCAGCCCCGGCCCCGGCCGAACCCCACCTGAAGCCAAGCCTGGGGCGAGCCCCAGTCCCAAGCCGCAGACCAGCTCCTGCCTGTCCCGGGGAGGACTCGCTGAGGCGGCTCCGTCCCGACACAGCCCGGCTCCGATGCCTCGCTGCGGCAAGAGCTCTGGCCGCGGCAGCTCCCCGCCGAGGGCAGCTCCCCCCGCGGGCAGGGGCGGCTCGGCCACAGCGGCGGCAGCAGCGCCCGCCGGCCGCAGCCGCCCGCGGGGAGGCGCTGAGGCGCAGTGCCCTGGCAACAGGCAGACGCGCTCCGGGGAACCCCTCAGATTCCCTCTCCTGTGACAAGGCGCCACCCCATTGGCCGGCGGCCCCGACGCCTCTGGGCCCAGCCAATGGCGAGCGCCCTGGCCCCCCCGCCCGCCCGCCCGCCCGCCGGCAGCCCCGGGCCCGGCCGGGCCCAGCACAGGCCCAGCGCGGGGGGCGGCAGGCTCAGGGCTGCGGAGGCCGCGCACAGCTCGGGGCGGGAGCAGAGGGGCCCCCTCAGGGCCCGGTTTGAGTCCCCCTCGACTCCTTCCCCGAGAGGAGCCTGGTCACAAGGGGACGGCCACACGAGCTGGTCAAAGAACACAGCAGGGGTGTTGCAGAGGGCACCGCGTCCACAGAGGCCTCCTCAGGCGGCCACAGGGAGGGCAGCGGGCCTTCACCCCACTGCAGGGAGAGGGGACTCAGCCAAGCCCTGTAACGTGCTTCCCTGTCAGCATCAACACCGCTCACGGTGACTCCCTTGAGCAAAACTATTGGGGGACAAACTTGGAAGAAACCTGCAATAAACTTTGTCAGAATCCACGGCTGAGCCTATGGAAAGCTCTTACTCCTTTGCTGTCTGCCCAGATGTCACGGCAGGATGGTAAAGAACTAAGAGGCAAGAAAAGCAGAGAAAAATCAAATTCAATTGAAAATAAATTCCTTTAGTTTAAAAATGAAATCACATTAGTTTAACTAAAGAACTCCTTTTCAGGTCCCACTCCAAGATTAAGTCATTATCCCAGAGTTACGTGTATTCGGGCCACCACAACAAAAAATGGCAATAAAGAGAGGACTGTGCAACAGGAGCAGCAGAGCAGCTCCCTCCTCTAAGCCCCTGTCAAGGGCAGGTACCTGGGCACGGACCCCAGACGGCCTCCGCGCCCCCTCACCTGCCATGCCCATGAACAGGCCAGCAGAGGTTTGTCTCTGCAATCACTGACCGTCGGTGGAAAACCCTTCCCAGGATCATGCCTGGGCTGGGGTCTCCTGTCATTCTCACCCGAAACAGTGTCTGTTTCTGAGGATCACTCTTCCAGAAAGACATAAGCCAAGGAGAAAGCAGCCAGAGGCTATGGTTAAGAAGGGTCAGGGCTTCAGGAAACAGGGTCTCACAGGATTAATCATAGGGTGAATGGACTTGTTTAACATCAGCATCTTCTTAACAGAAGAGCTGTCTAAGGGCCTTTAAATATTTAAAAGGATGCTACAAATCAAAAAGTAATTAACTTCTCCCCATGCTCTGGGTTGAGGGCACTCCGTGTTGACCAGGCTTTCAGTGAAGCAAAGGAAATGCATTTGAGGTGTTACGGAAGGAGAATTTGGGGGCAGTTTGAGAGCAGTCTGTAGCACCACAAGATAAAAGGAGGGAGGAGTTACGGTCTGCGCCCCATCACACAAGGAACAGAGGCTTGCACATCTTAGCCATATTATTAAAACAGATGGGTACCCTCTCAGGTGGCAGCTGGAGAGAAGCACTTCCTACTCACTTCATTTGAAGTACAGTATTTCAAAATGGATTTTCTGGGGAGGAGGCAGGGGGGTAAAGATTTCACCAGTTGCTTTTTTTCAGAGCAAATAAGCATGTATTACAGGGTAATGTGATGCAGAGTCTACGTGGTGAAACGTTACCCTCTGCCTTTCTGGGTAACTTGAAAATTTTCAGGGTCTCCTGAGTGCCCGGGTACTCTCATCTGTATCTCCAACAGAGTAGTTTCAATCAGTATTCCAGTATCCTGGAGTTACCAATTCATCCTGCCAGAAGAATAAAAATGCATCCTGCTCTTAAGGAAAGAATACAAGAACAGGGAAATGCACTTCAACAGAGAGAACTTCAACCTACCAGCACAGAGCAGCTCACAACGGCTTTGACTGTCCCAGTGTGCTGCTTTGGTCATACCCAAGTTTTTCAGTCCCGATGTATCAGTAATAAAACTTGATCTATCATGCAACATCAAAATTTACTTCCAAATGTGCTTTTGTGATTACAGATCTGACTGGGAGCCTCCAGCAATAAAAAGCTATTTCTGCTTTCAAAATAAAGGCTAGTAGCTCCTGTGAGCAGCTTAAATAGCCATTCACAGACTAATGCTGTGATACAGAATGCTTTAGCTTGAGGAAGGTTATGGTCACAGAAATCACTGTACAAAACACCAAATGGATTCTTTCTGTATGGAATAACTTGAGCAAACAGTAAGCCGTTGGCCAACAGAAGCTGATGTTCTCCAAATTCGCAGGAGTTCCCCATCATAAATGTTTGTATTTTTGACATCTACAATTTTTGAGAGAAGCTTCTGACACACAATTGGCAGAAGATGGTCCCCACATCCAAAAGCACCCAATGCCAGCTTGCAGCAACAGCCATTTCATTTTAAGCAGAGCACACTGAGCCACACAGCTGAAAAGCTTGAGCGTATTTGGATGTCTGTCTCCAGCTCCCAGGGGAGCCAGAGCCACACAAGAATAATTCCCCTGCAGAATTTCCAGATTTGGCACCTTTTTGGACACAATTCACATGGCTCCAGTCACCTGCCCTGAAACACACTAAAACTTTTACTTTCTTGAAAGCTCAGGCGTGCTGCAAACACACAGAAGGCAAGATCCTTCAACAGTCTTTAGAAATCACAGAGACACAGGCAAACGTTTTTCCCGCAGTATGTTACAAGTTTAATTGTGCAAAAATACAGTCATCAAGACTTAAGCTTTGTTGTAAACTGAATGTAATTCCAGTGAGGTACAGGCATGGAAAGAGGTCCTACTGTAATTACAGCAAATACACCATAGTCACTGTGTGTATGCGGTTCGATACACTGATATACTGTTCTCAAGTGATTTACACATTCTGTATTTAACTGTATTAATCTGTATTTAATCTGTATTAATCAAGAGAACCAAAGAAATGACACCAAAGAGGAAAGCCAGTAGCACTGCACTAACTCAAAAGAACGTTAACAAAATTTAGACAAACTCCCCAGTGATGGCCAAGAATTAATCTGTGATATGGCAGGTGGGCAGTGTAACTCCCCTAACTCCCCTTCATCCAACACAGTATATACTGTGCTTCAGCAAAAGAAAAGGCTTTCCTAATGCCAGCATTTATTTCAAGCACAGGAAGATGAAGCATTAACAACCTTTAAAACTGTGTTTCAAACCATGAAATACCAATGGTGTTGCATAAGAACATAAGAAATAGATGGGGGGGGGGGGGGGGGCAGGAAACACAAAAAACTTTCAGAGCTCAGTTCTCTGGCTCCACCACTTAATAAGACAAAAAACCCATATGGAAAAGACAGACACTGCTGAATCCCCTCGCTGACTAAAATCCTCCTGCAGTGCCTACATCACTGAGGAAAAAATAGCTTTCAAAGCAATTCCCCTCCTTACACATTCATGTTTTAACATAACCAGCTTGGGCATTCGTAATGCTGTCCCCCTATGGCTACTTTTTGGTTCTAACAAATCTAGACGCTTCTTGCAAAAGCATTTCAACATCTTTGTTATCCTTGTCTTCTGAACTTGGTTCCCAGTCAGAGTCTTCATCGGTAGGTTTGCACACCTCTTCCTCATCATCTCTAAAGCCGCCATTAAGGTCATACTCATGTGGTTCATCTTTCTGCAGGAGCGGGCTGGAAACCAGGACCATGCATGGCAATCAGTTAGCTGAGGGGAATGTGCTCAAGCTTGTCTAGACAACAATTAACATGATGAGACGTGTTTACAGAGCACAGGGGAGTGGGAGACGGATGGCGCCAAGGATGGCGCCAAGGAAAGGTAACAGCTTGCTGTTAATTGATGGCAGTTAACCACCAGTCAGGGATTGCCTAGGATGCAATGCTTAGCTTCAAGAACCAATCTGTTTAAAACGCGCAGCTTCTGAAAGTGTATATAACCTCGTGCTTCTGTACAATAAACTGACATTTGCTTGCATCAAGCTGCGTCCCGTCTCTTCATTCGCCGCATCTTTCTCCACAGCCCTTTCTCCTGTAGGGACAAAAATGCCATATATTCATGAATAATAAATACAGAACGAAAGAGACCTTGCAGGGGCCATCTAGTTAGCCTCTCTCCTCAGCAGGAGAAAGGCTCAACTAAAGCACTCTATCCAATGCTGACAATTTTGTGTTTGACTTTCAAGACTCTCATGTAAAGCTGTACCATCCCTCTCTGACCACTACTGCAGGGCTTACCAGTCTGATCAATTAAGAAAGTTCTCCTTAGTGGCTTTTCTTCCAGCACTTGGAAAACAGTTGCCAGGCCTCTTCTGATAACATCTTCTGATATCAGAAGAAAACGGTATCAGATAACATCTTCTGACAACTCTCCTTTCCTGAAGGAGTGGCATACACAATTTTCCTGGTCATCTTCCTGCTACTTCTATACCTAAACAAGGCATCTTTCTTGCCCTTTAGCCCCTAGCTCTTGCTAGACAGCTATTCTGACTCTAAATTTTCTGCCTTCACCCACCCATATTTACTTAGGGCTACTTTATACTCTTGCTCTTTGGAATCTGACATGGCTTTGAATTCCCATTCACTTCTTTCCTGAGCTTCAGGTCAGCAAAGACAATCTGCTAGATCACTCACCTCCTACGTTCTCAACTTCGATCTGTGCTGTGTAGTCTGTGCTTCCTTTCTGAACACACGTTAAGGAAACAACAAATGCTGAACACTTCTTTCCTGAGCTGGATGCAGCCTACCCCTTTCCCAGTTCAGTCTGTTCTATCGCGCTGCTGTCCAATCTGCTGCCTATCCATCTTCTGCACAGCTCACACTTTGTGATTAAATTGCCTTCTCTCTTCCCAGTATGTCACAATACTCTACATTGGCAGGAGTCAAAACTTGGAAACCTCTATTCACAAGAAATGGATGCTGCTCGCTGCATGTTCCTAAACTTTTTTAGGCAGCTTGTCTTGCAGTAGTCTTTTAATTGCTCAAATATGTTGACATATATAAACCAGTTCCCAGAGACAGGGCAAGCCTGATTTTTGAAGAAGCCTTATCTACCTGACTTGGTAGCATCGATGCAAAGCTGCTGCCATAGCAGCATTGCATTCTCCTTTTACTTATCGGTAGCTGTGAACCTTTAACAAGTTTATTTCCACTGCTTTGGGACTTTGGCAGATGTGCACGACCATTGCTCTACCAGCCTACGCTACCTCCCTTTTTCTTACAGGCCCACAATTCCTAACTAGCCACAGTCTGTTAATATTCCAGTCATGGTATGCTGCCCTTAAGTCACACCCCCGAGTAAAGCTGTATTTGTTCCTTTTCTTCCCAGCCTCCAGTTTCTGCATTCTTACCTCATTTGGAGATAACCTGTCAATGATCTCATAATGATTTATCTGTTGAGCAGTTCTTATCATCTTTTATATGAAACTAGAAATGTGTCTTCTCAGCTACACAACCCAGTCCAAATCATCCATGTTTATATTAACCTCAGGTATTTCTTAGCAGCTTCTTGAAACCTCAGGTCAGAGCTCCAGACACTCAAGCTGTGCGTGTGGTGAACAAGCAAGAACACCAGCGCCTGGTGTAGTCAGATCACATCCTCTGTCAGTTACATTTTTCTGCTAGTGGGAATGTTACTATTCCAGAATCATCTTATGGTCTGATTAACATTTTATACTCTATAGCAAGGTTTTCAAAAGCACTTACAGCAGCAGTCAATTCCCTCAAAGGTACACAATTTTATGGGTGAACTGTGCTACAGAGGCACCCAATGACTTCCTAGAATAAAGTCAGCCATGCGTGACACAGCCAATACTACAACTGAGAAATATCCTATGGCTAGCAACCTATATAGCACCTAGCAGAAAATCCTGAAAATATCAGCTGTCAATTTCGGCTGTAATCCCATCCCATATGATGCTTGCTAGTTTACTGTTTACCAGACTTTAGAGGAAAGTAATTATGCCCATGTTTACCCATAACAGCAGAATTTTTTCTAAGAATCACAGACTATAGTCGTGCAGAAGGAATTATGTCTGGAGGGAGAAGTCGAAACAAAGATTCTAAATACCTTAAGAACAAAATCTCTCTTCTCAGCCTAAGCCTGTGAGAATAATAAACCCAAGACCGGATTAACAAAGAAAAACTGCTCTTCACTTTCACAGCACTGCAGGTGGTATTTTACAACAGAAATAGGAATTCTGGAAAAATACTGATTACTTCCATATTTCTCCTACAAATGTATGAGGAACATACGATGTTGGTTTTCGTCCACCAGTGTTTTTAGATTTCAGCAGTGAATGATGCACTTCCTTCCATGTCTTCCCACTCCTCTCTTTCTGCTATAGTTTAATTCAGCTCCACAGCCCCTGAAGCTGCTCATTAAGCACAATTCTGCCTTTCCCCTAGTACCATATTTATAAATATGACCTTGAAACATTCCCTGGAAGTATCTCCTTCACATGGGGAGAAAAAGCTTGCTGACCACCCCTTTACAAAGGGTTATGTTTGGAAGTGAGCCGATCAGCTTGCTAGAAAACATACACAGAAGCGTGCAGGAGAACTCTCAGACTCCATAGCCACAGCAGGTCATTCATCTAAGTAGCAACAAGGCAGTGAAGTCATTCACTAGTGACAATTTAATGACAACACACATTCCAGCCTTTCTTTTTTTTTCCCCTTCCTCCCTTACAGCTATTTCCCCAGTAATTAGCCTTAGACTGTTTCTCAGAACATAGACCACATTCTCTATTGGCAATTTGTAATCCATCTCGCAGCAATTAGACTATCAATGTTAAAAACTAAACATGGCAAATGTCATGTAGATAGCACCCTTCTTTTCTTGGCTGGTGGAGTTTCAGTGCACTTGAACAGAAATTAATCCTGCTGTGCTTAACAGTGCAGTTGTGCCAAACAGCACGAAATAAAGGCTAATGGAACCTTGCCTGTGTGATCTTGCATGGCTCGGTACGACTGCCTCAGACGTGAGCTTGCTGAGTGCAACCTTTTACAAGCTTTGCCCTCAAGAGAACGAAGCAAGCCAGTCAACAAGATATTGAGGGGAAAAAAGAAATTTAAACAATCATTAAATATGAACAGAACTTTAATTAATGAATTCCCTTCTTCCCACTGTGCATGGAATATCATTTTTTCCCTGGTTCGTTCTTAGGATGAGGAGTTGAATTTAACAGATTGAATTTCACTTCCATGTCAAAGATTTACACATTTACAAGAGAAGCACTTTTCCATCCATAGCCATGCCTGGCTGACCACCTGCCATGAGCTGCACACACAGGATCTACCATTCTGGTAAGGAAGGTCCTCTTATGAAAGACACAGCTACAATTTTAAACCTTCAAGATTAGCTTTAAACTTCAGATATGCACACAGTCCAGCTTGCTTCATTATTAAAATTTTAACCGCTCGCTGCACTTACAACGCTGCTTACAACTCTTGCCACTCTTTAATGCACATTTCTGCAAGGGAGCGGTGATCAAGATGGGGCTCATACTTGCATCATGGGATGTGGCAAAGCGTACAGCTAACAAATATGCCTCAAAATATGCTAGTGCACAGATACACCCATATCAAGCATTCAGTGACAGCAGAAGTACACACACATGATAAGGAAATGGGATGGGAAAGACATTCCCGAGTGGAAAGTAGGTCGCAGAACAGAATGGAGGCCAAAACACTTTGTCTAGAAAACTACAGCTATTTGCACTTTACTTTCTCTAGAAGGCAGATCTCTGTTTTGAAGATTTCTGTAGGAAATGCCCAGCCACACCTTGGTGATCTCAAAGAAGACAAGTCAGTTCCCACCTCCACTCGAGATGCAGCAGTTCCACATCCTCATGCCTTGTTCAGGCCAGTGAAAGTAAAGATGGCATATCATCAGGCTTTCAGACTGCTCTTCAACGCTCACTTTTAAATTATTTTAGAAATAACAGGAAGCTTCACATTTGGAAGCCAAACTGAGATACAAGAGATGCCTTGAAACAGAGCTAAAGGATATTTAAAACTGGAGCCCATGCACCTGCCACATGTAAGTTAATATTATTGGCAGCAGCAAAGCAAGCTAGGTGTACTACTGGTAAATGGAGGAGATACTCATACACAGTATTACAGGTTACATTATCAAGAGAGACTACAGCTTGCCTGTGATACTACACAATCCTCACTGATTTCTAGAAACTAAAGTTCGAAGGATACATACATAGTTCACAGGGAACACTGCCCCAGCTGAAAGGCATTACCCTTCTTCGACACTTCAGTCCTAACAAGCCTGTAACATCAATACCTCAGAGTAAATATAAGAAAAGCTCATCACCACATCCGCAGATATCTTTTGACATTTATTTAGAGGTCAATGCAATGCAGAAGGAGTATCTCAATGTTTCAAGAGCAATCAGTCTTCATGGGGTAACCTTAACTAGCTGTGGATGAACTATTGGCTCCTTTCATCCTATTATGAACCCTGTTCAAGGAAGGAAGAATTGACTTGGTCACACATGTCTCTCAAAACATTTGTTTGTTTCGCTGCCTGCTTCCAGGGAAGGACAGGTGTGCTCAGCACACAGGAATTCAATTCCAGCACTATTACTTGCAAAAAAGGAAGCAGAGTTTTACTAAAATAATGACTACCTTCTTCTCAGGTAAGTATTATCAAGCATCTCCAGCACCACTAAATGCCCCAAAACCCAAAGCAGATCAGTTGCATCCCATGCTGATGGGCCCATTCATAACATCAGAACATACCATTTTTTGAAGTTTTTGTCGTGTTCTTCTTTCAGGTACTAAAGAAAGAAATGTTATTAGCCAGGACAGAGTACAACCTAGCAATAAGGTTATTCGGAGAGGTTGCTACAACAGAAGACTGACTTATTAAAAGAAATGCTGCAATGGTTGTGCTGTATTTACAAGTATAAAAACTACTCTGCTGCCCCCAAAAACCTTTTTTTTTGTATTAAATGATTCTTGAAAGATTACCCAGATGAACTGTTCTTACAATTATGAACCATGCCATCTGTAGACAAACATCATCGGTACTGTTTGGGGTTTTTACAGCAGACAATTGCAGTATTTCAAAGCATTTAAATATTTTACGCCATTGTTTCCATAAATGCAATTTCTCCTTAATAACCATAGAATCATAGAATGGTTTGGGTTGGAAGGGACCTTAAAGGTCATCTAGTTCCACCCCTCCTGCCATGGGCAGGGGTAATGTCATAATCCTGATTTTTTGAAGTAAAATGCATTATCATTACATTTCCCTAACTGTTCTGCTCTAAAGTATTGTCTTTTTGCATTGGGAATTAAATTGGGGAAAAAAACCCCTCCAAGTCCAATAATTAAGAAAAAGCACAAAAAGAATGCAAAGTACATCTTTGAATTCTCTAAGAACAGACAAAATATAAACAGTATATTCCCCTGTGTTTTTCAACAAGTCTAGTTACTGGAATACAAAAAGACTTTTAGAATAGAATCTCAGATTCAGTTTTAATTATATTCCCTCCAAGCCTCAACAGAACATACATGCTATAGGGATATACACATTTTGCTGTGGGGATGGGAAAAAAAGCTACAGAAAAAATTTACTGCAGTATCCATTTGAAATGTTGAGAAATACTTCAGTATATTCCCTGTTTTCACTGTAATACTCCAGCTCCAAATGGAGGAAGCAGAATAGAGAGATCTGGTAAGACCATGCTATACCATGCTTAGTTTTCAATAAAACCTGTTAAACTCATGAAAACAGCCACTTGCCACCTGGCATTTTTGTCAAATCCTAAGATACAAAGCATACAAACTATGTCAGCGGTGTCTGACCCAGACCATCTTGTTTCAGTTGAAAAACATTTGAAAAAGTGAATGTAAGTGTGCAGCGGCCAAGCAGCCTTACCTTCCTTATCACAGACAACGGCAACACCGCATGCTCAAGAAGAGCAAGGGTGCAGGGCAATACAGAGCAAGCTGCAAATGCAATGTTACTTTCTCACTTAAAGCATTTTATTCCAAGGTGTTGGCATCCATTACTGGGTTTGGGGGTTTTTTCCCCCCACTTTGAGCTATACTGAACAACTTGGCTTACCTGGAGGTGCACTGTGCTTGTATTCTAGTTTATGCTGTGGATTCTTCCTGCAAAGAAAACAGTAAAAGCTTGATTTGCCACCTTGTTCCACACCTAACAAGAACCTAACAAGTTCCCAGAACTCCTCTGTATTTTGTGAATAATTTTCACTTCTTTTTAAAATAAAATTCTGTGACCAGTGCCTTACTGCAGTGTCTCAGCTTACGTAATGTAGGGTGGAAGAAAAAAAGGGTTCCATAAGAGTTCCTTTTGTTTCAGCCTTTTAAAAAAAAATAAAAAAGACAGCTGACCAAAACCAAGAGATGAGATAGTTTCCAAACTTGTAAGATGAGATGCATTTGTTCAGCATAATAAGAACTGATCCAATTATTTACTCTCACTAAAACCAAAACCAGAACATAACCTCTGGTGCACAAAGTGCAATGCACACACAGTGCATCACAAGTCTGAGATACCCAGCCGTAACTTCCATATTCTGCAACATAAGGCTAAAAATCAAATAGTTTGGGAAAATTAAAGAAATTGAAAAGAATTGCCTGTCTCAAAGTATCACAGGGAAAGGCCAAAGAAGGACTGTTAAGAGAGTTTACTCATTTCTGCAATATGCTGCTGCAATCTGGGAAGTTCAATATACAAGTGTGTATGTCTTCTATTAAAAAACAGCATCAATGCAATGAAAATTAAAAATTTAAAGTCAACTTACTCTTTGATCTGCAATAAATGCTCCCCTCATTCAGGCTGCGATCCAGGTCATGAACACACTGATTTATCCCACCCCCTAAAGCAGTTATCCAATGCTGTTCTAATGTTTTAACTTGGTCCCACTTACACCGTGCTGATCTGTTGTGTTAGTGTATTAGAGCGGCACGTTAAAATTGTTTCAGCTCAATTTACTTCTGTGCAGAAAATTAAAATTAAAAAAAATTCTAACTTTGGAAGAAAACTGGTTCAGTTGTCCTAATTTCTCCTTCTGAAAAAGAATCAACAATTAAAGCCCACTATTTAAGAATGACATACCATTTGACATTGCTTGAAACACAAGATTAATTTCTATAACTGCAGAATTTTTTTGATATTTTACAAAATACCCTTGCTGTGAAGACTGCCTTGTAAAACTAGTTGCTTATGTTTTCTTATTCTTCAAAAACAGAATACTCTTCAGTAAGAAAATCTTATTTTTACATCAAATAACTTGTTACACATTCACATACTTGAAGCTGATTTACAGTTTTATAGCTACTGCTATCCCAAAGTGCATTTCATGTGCATTAGAAGGGATAGTTATCTGAATAAAAACATGCAAGTACAGCTTTCTATTAAATACCGTACTGAAACAGAACAGTTGCTTAATCCAGTGTTTTGCAAGTGTTGGTAGCATCAGAGCATTTGATCCCAACTCAAGGCACAACATTTAGATAACTCAATTATGTATTCCAGTAGTAGCCAACAGATAAAGACAACAAAAATAACATCCAAATCCTTCAAATGACACCTGTTGCTTTGTGGAAAGAATTATCATTGCTTTGTGGGTGCCTCCTTTCTTCTACCCCAAAAAGAATGAAACGCTGTTTAAGAAATGATCAACTAATACAGCACAGGAGTTGACTTATCTGCAAGGAGAGACAGTTTTAGTTTTGGACAGTGTCCATTGTACTCCTGAAAAGTATGTTGGCAATTTCAGGAGCGGTATAAACCTAGATTTCGCATCCTGAGATGAGAAATTCATCTCACAGATGGTTTTTGAGAAAAGAAACACTTCTTCTGCATTAGTTGAACATAAGATGGCTTTTCCTTAAAAGTTACTCCCATTTTGTTACACTTTATAAAGAACACGCTCTTTAGGATCATCACGCTTCCAGGGAGAGAGAGAGAAAATGTTTCTGCTCAAGCACAATCTTTAACAGCAGCTGTTAGTTTCAATATGCCCCCACAGAAGGGCTGTTGTCTCAAAATATATCCTTTTGTCCATTGCATCAATTACAAAGCAGTCCTTACACTCTGCTAAATACAAGTGTAAAACCTAGATATTAAGAAACAAATGGAACAAAAGGATCTTTTGAAGAAAATCAACAGCTGCTAAAAGAAACAGCAGTCAGCCATAAACTGGATTTTCTTGCTGGTACCTAAATTATGCTTTCTAACAAATCAAATACTGACTAAAATAGAGGGTTTGTACAAAATCTTAACAAATATTTTGTCAAAATCTGAACTAAAAGTTACATATCAAGAAGAACATGTAACAATAAATTATTGTTTCTATACAAGAACAGTTTACTTCAGGTTGAAAAATGAGAAAGTTTTGATCTCTAGGCCACTGAACAGGTTCCAAAAGTCAAGGCTTCATGTTCACCAGCTGAAATCACAAATACTTTGCACAGACCTTGGAGGCATAAAGGTAGCAGTCTGGCGCCAGTAAATTTGGAAAGCCACAGTCAAGATTTAACATCACTATCCTACTGTCAATTTGCAACTCCAGGGGAGAACATTCTTAACCTGTAAAACAAGAAAAGCCATTTTGTACAGTGCTTCTTACCTATAACAAGCCGTTCCATACAGACATTCAGGCCGGTTATCATTGTTATCCTGAGTTACGATCTCTGTTTCATGATTGTCATCGTCATTAGGGTGACTAAACTGCTGAAAGTGAATGGGATTCTTCCTGCAAAAGACAAATATAGATCAAGAACTGACTATTCCATTTAAACAGGAGAAGTGGAGGTAAGAAAGGTGTTACTGAATCAGTGACATTTTCAGCGGTTACAGAAAGAGAAGCTTTTAACGTTTAACTTGGTGCAGAATGTAAGACCTGCTTTCAGGATAACTGAAGAAAAGTTTTGTTTCAGCAGAGGCCGCAAGAGGTTAAAACATGAATTCTCCTATTTGCCATCATCAGCTTTACGTTTCAGGCCTCCAACACATACACAATCTACTGATGTAGTCCCATAGCATGAATCTCGCTCCGTGGCTTGCTCTGTCATGACTCCCTCTGGAGTTACCAAGTGCTACACAAACCTCTCGCAAAGTCTGAGCTCAAGCTGCGAGGGCCAACCCATGGCAGCCGAGCAACTGCAGTCCTGAAGCCTTCCCACGCTCTCGGGTGATCACCTGTGAGCTTCAGGCAGCATGTCTCAATCATTACTTCTGTTCCATATGCAAGTTACTACTCACTTGAACACTTCAAATGCCAGCGTATTATTCCAGAGGGATGAAGTGCTGGGGCCTGAGCAGCAGGCCCTGAGCCGAAGCTGACCTCCAGAAGAACCCGCCAACCCAACCTTAAATATATGTATTTAGTATCCAATCATTAGCGAAATATGCACGGTCATTAGTGAACCATGTATGGCCATTAGCAAAAGATGCACCTTGGATAAACTACAATCATGAGAGAAGAGACAGCGCATCCTTCCTTGCTTAGAGGCAGGCGGCCAAAGCCATGAATCCAGCTGTTTGGCCTTGTCTGGAAACCGGTGGTTAAAATCCAGTCGATAAAGGGAACTCCCTCGGTTCCTCCCAACCCCTGGCCAGGCTTTGGTGGCATCTGACAGGAGAGTGAAACCAGATGTTTCCACGTTTGGAATTACGTGAGCTTGTTTATTAATAGTATAAAAGCTGAACCCTCTTGCAGCGACGTTGCAGACCTCACCTACCAGGAGATGCCCTGCGCAGGACTTCCCAGCTGCCGGGACAGGCTCTCCAGATCCTCGTGCAACAGGGGCTCCCCAGCGACTGCGGAGCTGGAGGATGGCAACCTGTTAGGGCAACGGGTGATGTATCTTTCTGAACCACTACAGCTAGCTGTGAATAGTAACGATTAGGTGCATTGCCTTGCTTATCTGTTTTATTGTTTGAATCAGGGTATCGTAGGCTAATCCTTCTGTATGTGCATATTGCCTTATTTTCTGCATTAATTTGAAACAAACAGTGCATCAAGGGTATCTTCTGTATTGGTTTCTGTGTGCTATCTATTGACCCCATCAACTGGCAAAACAATGGAGCAGTCTCCTGGACATTACATTGATTATGCTCTCAGGTTTGCCTTGGCTACCGTGGCATTTTATTTGAAATACCAAATCACAACGATGACATGAAGTTGTACCCTAAGACATAACGCTGTGTGTAGCTGAGCCACACCGATGTTAGTGATGAGAGCACCATACAAGACAAGGCAGCTATAAACAACATCACTTTGTGAAGAAGTGATGTTAAAAAGAACACAGAAAAATACATTATGACTTCAGGAGAAATTCATGGGGCAGATCAAAAGACACTACAAAAAATTATGTCATAGTGAACATACTGTACTAAAAGCAAATCTACTTTTTCCCTCTGATTTCTTTTAGAGACACTTTTTTTCAAGCATATTTGAAAGCAAGAAAAGTGAGATGTTTTAATAAATGATTTTCCAAAAGATATACACAAAATACTTCAGTGATTTACCACTAATCCCCAGTGTACATAATCAACATCTTTGTGCAAACTGTAAAAGTGAACTGCTTGCCTCAAGCAAGAGCAATGATAACTTTAAACTGCAGAGGGATTACTGCTGTCATTTGCACTTGTTACAGCTGCATTTAGAAACACCAAGCCAGAAGCACGTATGCAGCTAGCGACATACACAGCAGCTTCCTCACTGACCACAACGGGCTCTTATGAACTTTCTAGGGAACAGTCAGTATTATTTTCAGCATTTCAACCAACACCGTAAGAGAAAAAGCGTTTGTTATAGCTTTTGCAAAATGATTACTTAAGCACCGTGAGCCCCACTAACCATTCAGGCCTCCTTTCAGGCACCGAAAACAGATTAGATATTTAGTATTAATACTTTTACATCTCCATCTGCTTGGTATCTTTCACTCGGGAAACTCAGCAAGCAAGCTACAGATAAACTCTTCCAGGAGCTACTTATCAGAGATCCAGTGTCCCTTAGTCCTATTTACACAGGTGACAGACGCCTTGTTCTGGTTCTGGTCTTTTCTGTTGATTTCTGCAGACTGTAGGGTAAGTAAATACTGTTTCACTAGATATCATTGCAAGGCTGCATTTACCAGTCTTTTATTCTACAAGTTCTCAGAAAACATCACTTCTAACCCCACATTCAGGCTGGCTGCCTACTTCTTTTGCCATTTAAAAATAAATGGGATGAAACCAAGTCATTTTAGAGGCTACTTGCTTTGTTTTCTAAATGCACGGAGCTAACGTACTAGCAATATTAGCCAGAATTTGAGTTCAGTCATTTGAAACACAATTCATCTTCTCAAAGGGACACAGAAGCAGCTAATGCTCTGTGAAATCATTTTAATACTTATTCCTACAATAAGATACATGCAGCATCATAGTCATGAAGGAAAGAAGGCCTAAGAGCTGCCAGTTAGCTAATCTATTCTGTTTTAGGTGATAGCCAGTTCCTTTCATGAATTTACTTCAAAAGCTATTTGGCCAATACCAAAGAGCCTTTATTGCAGGAGAGAAAAAAGAAAAAAAAAATTGTATAGGAGGAAGCAAGAAAAAGGGAAGGGTCTTGAGGTACGCACCCTATCACTGGGCCTCAGGATTCTTTGGGCCAGTGGATGATGCTCCTCAAATTATTCATCACCTGTGAAGCACCTTAAACATGTCCTATTTCAGATGCTCAGGACTAGTAACAACATCATAGTTTCTCTTACCTTTATGTGGATAATTTATACTTACTCCATTTCTAGATGTTGTGCAACGATATCCAGCAAAATAAATAGAAGCAGAGAAATGCACAGCTAATATTAAGTACACATTATCCCTTCTTGCAAAAATCTTCTTCCTTTTATTAAGAGTTTGGGTTGTTTGAGGGTTTGTTTGGGTTTTTTTGAATACAAGAGATCTGAGTTGTAAGAGCACAGCACCCTTCATGCTGGAAGCTGCACTCCAAAGTTAGTTTTACAACAAAACCTTGCTGCACAGGAATACGTTATTAATTTGATCAAAACAAAATCATTAAGCTTTACTCGCACAAAAAATAACCAATTAAAAGCCTATTTTAAGAATAAAGTTTTAGGAGAGTTGCCTTCTCATACACAGAAGCTCTGAATTTGTGGCAGAAAATTATGCAAATAAAAATTATGCAAGTAACACTTACAAAGTTCTTCAGAATCAATGCAGTCATCTCCAGCAGCAGCTGAGCATCGCTCAGTGAAATACTCAAGACAGTTTTCATCTATGCAGCTCCCAAAAGCATCTTAAAAGCTTTTTCTAAAACAAATTTAAGTGGTAAGGTCAGAATCCCTGGCTCTTCTTAATCACATGCAGGAGACCCCTGTCATCTCAAGGGCTTATTTTCTCAGCCTACTAAAGAAACTGGTAAGGAAAACGTAATGACTCACCAGCACTAGTTATAAAGCCATAGTATTCAAGCCTGAAGTTAACGCCACAAGTGCGTGTAAGATGTTTATAAGTTCTAAACTCTAAGTCTTACTAGAAAACAGGTCTCATAAAAAGACAGATGCAAGTCTGTAGCTGCCAGATTTACAAGCTGAAGGTGAAATGAAAAATACTTCTTTTCATAAACAAAGAGCACAGTATTTAGAAGAATGCACATACAAATCCAAAGGCTGGTTGAGCATGCCCTGCTTTGACAGTTACAGGAAAGATTCACACACACCCAGTCAGCACAGAACTGTACCACAGGCTAGCCAAAGGACAGAATTGTGGACAAAAATTGTGAAATTACAGTTTCAGAGATGAGAGTTCAGCTGTACCACACCCCTACTATGCAACTCGAAATGGGGGTTGGGTTTGAATTTGTTTTTGTTTTTAAATCCCTATTCTTCTAACTTCTGAAAAGCGAGCAGCAGACAAGAAAATGAACACAAGACAGTATTCAAAGAGTAAGTTCCTTGACAACAAATATAGTCAGATATAACACAGACAGAGCACTTGCCTCCTAGTGGTAACAGCAGTTTCTTTCGATTTGGAAAAAGCTTCAGACTGCCACAGGAAGAGAATCTCACACTGACGGAGGATAAGAAGAAGAATCTCTGCAGAGAGAAGTGTGAATCAAGCTTGACTCTTTCAAAAAGCAGCGTTTTCAAATTCATAAATGAAGAAACTGAGCTATGGGTTACAAAGTTATTTCCTAAACATTTCAGCTATGTGTTAGAGACATCTAATAAAATCAACTAAACTAACATTTCATCTTTTCCATTTGTGCTGTTCAACCACGCACCCACCAAAGGTGCCTGTCATATGCAGAAGACAAGTATCTCTTACTAGGAGTTTATAAAATACGGATTAGAAAACTGAAGGGCATTCAGTTATTGGAAAAATGACATTTTATATGAAACCTCACCTAGAAAGAACACTGTAAGGAAATGTTATGGTTACCAAAGCAGTCCTCATTTAAGACGTTGACTCCTACAGCACATTGTGCTAGAAGACACCTTTCATAAGGTTAATGGAAGGAGACAAAAACCAGCTACTCATCGTACTCAAAAGAGCACTCAAAGCAGCTCCTCTTCCTTAGCAACTCTAAAAAACAGGTTTTGCTCAAGGAGAACACTACACAATCAAAAACTGAATACGCTATCAGTGCGTTCCTTCAAAGCGTCCATTCACATCACACTTATATACACTTCTGTCAAGAATATGGGTAACTGCAATGGCTTGCTTTACTGCAACATAGCTATCTCATTGATGCAGAATGACTACTTGGTGGTCTTGCATTAAAAGCACATACAGGACAGACGATAAAGCACCTTTCTTTGCAAACAAGCAGGTTTAGTCTCATCACATTTCCTGAAGATCAAAGCTGATGGTTTTGATACTTCCTATTTACAAATTTCTCCAACAAAATAAGATTTCGTTATGTGCTATTTCAGAGCATTCTTTTCTTCTTACAAAGCAACACTTCCCAAAAGTACTGCTGCCAAATGTTTTAGAATAAAGACCCAAGAAGAAACGTGCACATGCAGACTCCTATTGCATGTTACCTGTAACTAAAACTTGCCTTCCAAAACATTAGGAATCCTTCAGCGTGTCAGAGCACTGAATCAGCTTCACCCCCACAGAGGGGAAAACTTGTCTGAGCAAAATGAAAAGTAGCTGGAGCAAACTAAAGGCTGCATTTGTACTACTGGATCAGCTTGGCTGCCTAATGAACCATGTCCTCCTCATAATCATGAAGGGCAAAAACTGAGATATGCGAAGGAATGCTACATGAAAACTGGAAGTCTGATGTGCTCATGAACACAACAGCTTTACGCAGTTATCTGCAGCAACAGGCACACCAAACATACACAAGAACCCATTTACTTGTGCTTGCTTGTTTGCTGAACAACCTAAGCTTTTACTGTCACTCAAGCCCCTTGGGGGAAGAGGTAAAAAATACAAAAATAGTAACAGTGATAATATTTTAAAAAAAAAAAAAAATCACAGGACCTCCTGTTTCCTGGATTAGCCTTATCTTTTGTGCTTACAATGTACATAGATTTATGTAGTGCTCAAAATCTTCTCCTAAAGGCAGTTCTCAGGTCACTGGTCACTTGCTACCCTCAGGAACACCTCTAGACGCCTATCTTCTCTTCAATATATTAACACATGGCATTACAGATCTTTTCTGGGCAGAAAGAACTAGCAGGAGACCAGGCACTCAGCACTGGGGTTTTTGGGATCTTGCTGGAACATTTGTATCGCACAAAACATTTGTATGACAGATTGTGAATTGAGAGGATATGAGTAGCAGAAAAAAAAATAAAAATCATCCCTCAATTGAAGTATCGCCAAAGACACTGACCAGATAAGGGTTCACAGGGAGTTTATAAGTGTGACTTGTTCTGGTTTTAAGAGGGGACTGAATGCTTAAAAAAAAAAAAAATAAATAAAAAAAAAAAATGGTGCAGATTGGCCAAGTTACAACAGAAGTAATTCTCCATTGTTTAGGGATAACAAATAATAAGCATTTTAAATAGTCAGATCACAAAGCATACAATAACTTCATCTTTCATAAAAGTTTCAGCTGCAAATAAAATAAGCCTACAGGGTCTATGTTGGGCATTTCAATCATTTACATCTCTTCTCCCTGCCGGTACATGTACTGTACACACAGGGGGGTTTATTTCTTTCCTTTTTAAAGTGGACCTTTGTTTCTTATTTCCTAGAACTCTGCATCGTTTAATCTGCTGAAGTACATCATCCCTTGTTTAGGTTATATTGAAAGTTAGCAAGACATCCTGGCTCCTCCTTTTATACTTTTAAAATTCTTGCTATGCCATTGGTTTCTCATCAGTCCCCATTTACCAAAAGATTTCTTTCAAATCAAAGCTTGTAACGACTTTACTGTTTTTGGTAGCTAATACAGTACTTCTTAATAACAAGCTAGCTTAAGCTGGGTTTATTTTTGCTTCACCTGTAACAGCCTGTTCCATACACGCAAGGTGTCCTCTTACGCTTGTTCTGTTTGGAGCTTTCTGAAGTATCTGCACTTCTGGTTGAATCAGAAATCTGTCTTGTAATCCAGATTTGCATCAGGCTCAAGAGTCCCTTCCTGGGCACCAAAAGATCAGGAAGTCCTGCCCAGTGAGCCTGTTGGCTTGCAGAACCAGTCATCTGCTCTTTGTTTACTGTTTCCTCAATTCTATTTCCTTTACTGGAGATCTGACCTACTCTTTTAGACAATTTACTATGCTGCTGCCTAGCTTTTCTTCCCACAGAACTTCCAGGGGTTTTTGTTCCAGTCTTGCCATTCCCTGCCATGTTTCTCATGGTATTCTCAAGAGGAAATCCAGAGCATTCTGTGGAACAAGGTTCCATTTTGAAGGACCTGAAAATGTACATTCTTCAGAACTAAAAGCTTTAAGGTCAAACTCTGCCTCATCATTCCTGTTTTCAAAGTGAGAGAATCATAGTAGAGCCCAGGCTGGAAAGGACCTTGATAGAGATTAAAACCAGCCCCGTGGGCACATATTAGCTTGGGGCTCATCGTTAGCCAGCAGATGTGTTACACTTGAACAAAAGGTTAGATGATGGAAGTGTAAAGAACTCTAGTAGGTAACAGAAACTAAACAACAGACTGCTAATGTATGCAAAGGTAAGCAGGAAATTTAGGTAACTGCCCAATAAGATGAAAAGTACATCCTGAAGAGGCGCCAGAGGGAGGAGGTTATGATAATGAATTTTTGGAAACCTTACGTATTTGCATGACTTTGTATAATAAATATCTGTCGGCTTGTTGAAACAGCGTGCAAGTTAGGAGTAGCGATCCCCCTTGCACCCAACGCTGCAATAAACATACCTCTTTGTAACTGCCCTCGAGTTGTACAGTTCGATTCCACATGTCAGTTTGGTGACCCAGGTGAGACCCTCTCTGTCCGGCTGTAGGACCTGCTGAGGACAGGACTCCTCTGGGTGCCCCCAGGGTTTCTCAGGAGGACTCCCCTACTCACCTAGATGACTGCGAGGACAGACAGGGACCATCGTCGGTGGACCAGGTATGTTGCAGTTGGGTTGGGGATACCTGTAAGTTGTGAGGAGACGTCCTACGTGAGGTAAAGAGCGCTGGTGCTTGCCCCTGGAAAGGCTGGGGGTGGGAATTCGGGTGCTCTCCTCGCTGCGGTAGCGGGAAGGGGCCTCTCGAGGGGTAACAGGTTTTCTCCCAAGTGGTGTGTTTTGGCCAATTTGGGTTCTCTTCAAGAATGTCTTTTGGCCATTTTGTCATCTGTTGTAAAATTCGGTACCGTGTATTAGTTGAGACCTCTTGTTGATATTTGACGTTCTGGGGTGGCATAACGGTGTTTGAGGTCGGAACGTCCATCATAAAATGGTATTGTTGCTATCTATCTGAGTAGCAGAGTGAGTGTGTAACGGGCCCTTTTGTGCGAGTGTTTTGTGCAACTGAGACGTAGCTCAGCTACAAAGCGAGTGCTGAAACCTGCAACTTGTGATAATTTGTATTATTTACTGTATTGCATAAAGGTGAAATGGGAGGTCGACAGAGTGGGGAAAGAGTGAACATGAGCCCTTTGGGTTGTATTTTGGCTCACTGGAAGAATACAGGAGGACCGCAGGGTGGGAGTGTGAGGGAAAGGGTTAAAGAAGTTTTAGTAGGTCTAATTGCTTAACGATTACCTAGATTGTTGTTGATAAATAATGCTTTGTTTTACTAACTATTGTGTAAATTAACTGAAGCAAGGAGTCTACAGCTCCTCCTGAAGGACAGTTTGTGATGAGAACTAGCTAAAACCAACTCTATAGTCTGGACAAAGACCAAGGAGCAACTGAGTCTGGCAAAGAGAGAAGGTTCAGAGTGAGAAAGACTACCAAGCCTTCATCCCCATGACCCCCATGACCAGCAAGAGGCACTACGCAAACGCAGTTGGGAGGGACATATGGAAATGACTTCTTGGAACTAATTTTAATATGAAGCAGGGCTAGGTTATGAATATGTATCGGTATATTTGGAAATCTTATGTATATGCAACATTTGATTATATAAATTGAGACAAGTTGTTGCCCCTGGCGCACACGGCTTTGGTGGGACTACCCCTGGTGCTGCCCAGCGCTGAATAAACATACCTACTTTACAATCTGATAAAGATTGTGGAGTCTGATTCCACACGTCAAGCAAACATTGATAAAATATTATAACCAATGGTGGCCTTTATGTATCTTAGAAGATCAGGAAACTGTAACACCTCGCTACAGTTAATGCTATTTTTAAGATGACAAGGGAAATGGGACGACACATGCAGATTTGTTTTTCACATTGAGAAGCCATACAGAGTGTGGCAGAAGGAGCGTGGGATTAATATAGCACCACCTGATCCTTTGACTTTGGCTCTAGAAAAGGACAAGGAAAAACTGAGACCTAAACTAGAAAGATGCTCTTGTTGAAGTTTTTTGTGTAATATAGGATCGCTGTGTTTTGTAAAGACAGAGCCTCAGGCTGTGGCTCCTCCTGGGGTGAAGCGTATTGGGAGATAAAAACTTGCACTAATGTAGGACCTGAGGCGGGGGAGTCAAGGACCCCAGGGAAGGGTTAAAGTCTTGGGGTGAGTTTGTACAAAGCCCCACACCCGCTGGGAGGTGCGGCTGAGCCAGGCTGGACGCGTGGCAGGCTGGTTGCTGGTTGCTGGCAAAGGCACCACAGGTAAGGACACAGACTTAAAGCAGCACAGAGCAGATCTGCGTTCAGGGTTCGAAAGGGTCAAAGCAGGGGTGCTGTTGCAGAGGCAGGCACTTGTGCCTGCTGCAGAGCAGGGAGCATCTCCTGCCCGGAATCCTTCCAGTGCGAGGAGGCGGGGGTCGCTGTTGCTGACACCAGAGCTGAAGGACCTGACAATGTCACCCCAAGGGCCGCAGCATTTGCAGCACGACAGGACCGGGAACTGGCCCCTTCAGGGCACGCAGTGGGGGCGGGGGGCGGGCGGGAATAAAGGCGAATCTGTGATGGGAGATTTAGATGCTTGGAAGTCGGTTGTGAAAGACTATCAGGATGACCCAACAGGAGTAGAAAAAGGGTTGACTGTTACTGGGTAATCGCCATGTAGAGAAGCTGACAGAAGCAGCACGGCACAAGCACAGCAGGTCAGAGAAGAAAAGCTGAGTCGTGCTGTAGTCACAGCTACGGCGGCGGCTTCGGGAAAAGTGAAAACTGGCAGAGGGACTAAGGTGAGAAGACGAGGCAGAGGCAGAGGCAGAGGAGGGATGCCTGGCAGAGGTGAAAGAGCGAACCCTGCCCTGCGGGCCCAGATCAGTGGGCACATCGTAGGGAAGTGGGCACGGGCAGCCAGATTGCCCAAAGCTGAAGAACCATCAGGGGGTTCCGGTGACTGCATCAGAACCAGACTGAGAGGCCTGGGGAATCCGCCCTAGCGGATCCACTGGTTAAATTAAAGCTGGGGACTAGAGAAAAAGGAGGTGGGATTTTTAGTGAATACAAAACCAACTTATTTGGTGTTAAACTTCAGCGAGAAAAGAATTTATTACAGTTGTGGGAGCTACTGGCTGCCAGGAAAAAGCATTGTGAAACCTCTGAAGTACAAATTAAGAAAAAAAAATCAGAATGCCATTTCACCAAAATCTTTAACCAGGTATATCCGGGAGTAAACTCCAGGCAAGGCGAAAAATGCTTTACCTGTTACAGCAGAAATGAAAAGGGGGGCCTGCCCAGTTCGGGTAAAACAGTATCCCTTGGTCAGCAGGGCTGTGGGGGATATTGGCACAAAAACTGAAATAAAACGCACTGTGTAGTGGTTCTACTACCAATGTAAATCTGTGTGTTTTGCCATGGCAGCGACTTGTTATGGGATGCGCAGATGAAACTCTGCATTGACAACAAAGTACAAGGAATAAGGTTGGTCAAGTGCCTCCTACCGTAGTCAAGGGCAAGACTGGGTTGGCCTCTGTGTTTGCCACCAAGAAGAATCTTGAATTCTGCTGTTGGCTGCAAGCCAGTAGGTGCCGAGTGGTGGGAACATGTGCCATGCCAGACCTTGATGTGAGGAATGGCCCCCGCTGTTGTAAGAGGGTCACCCAGGAAGGAAGAACGTCACAAGACCCATTGGGGCACTGACTCATAGTATAAATATTTAGACTGACAAAATTGTAGGGAGAACATGAATCAAATGGGGACAATTGGAGAAGAAAAATATCCAGGGCAACCATGACAAACTGATTTCTCAGAACTCCCAAGAAAAGGGGGGTCTTGATACCTGCTGGTCATGACGGATGCCTTTTTAGGGTGGCCAGAAACACACCCTTGCTGAACCAATAAAGCCAAAGCAGTAACCAAAGCACTATTATAAGAAATAGTACCGTGATTTGGGGTTCCAGCAGTAATCTCATCAGACTGGGGGCATTAGCAAAAAAGGTTGCACTTGCTATCCAATACTCAGCAGTGGATACAATCTGTAGCCACAGGAATGTTAAGGGAAGGTGTCCCCTACAAGAAATGGGTTTCTGCCTTGAACTAGCAAACATCTCTGTGCTTAAAGAGAAGCCTTTTTGCCTTGATGGAGATAATTTACTCTGTATTCTGTATTTATGCTGTATTCTGAATGTGGAAATTGGCTGGGACTAGGAGGCTGGCTTAAAGGCATTTTGCAAACAGGATTATTATTTTTGATCATTATTGTAATAATAGTTTTTTGATCAAAACCAGCCAAAATTATTTGTAAGCATTAGGCATATCTGAAGAGAATGCCTTTATTTGAATCAGCAGTTAAGGTGTAGTTTAGTCTGATGCTGTGGTTTTATCTGCTTCTGGTGAATTTTTGAAGTGATGAAATCAGAGATACTAAGAGTTATGAGGTAGTAAGGTAATAATCTAAGTAAGGGTGCTGTCTTTTATATCCACAAGTGCAATATGCTTTTATGTAGCAGAGAGAAACTTTGACAATAATGTTGCTTGAGCAAGATGTGCATGTGACAACTTGGGAAAAGGGATATCACAACTGGAGCGCAACAGTGTTTCTATGTCTGGCAGAGTGAAATCTTTCAAGACCTGAGTTTAGACAGTCTAAAATAAATTGTCAGTATTCAAAAAACCCATCTTAAGCCTCTTTTGCTTACATAGTGTTATGGAAGTCAACTGCTATTGTAGATAATTAATGATTTTTTAATACATATTAACAAATACTACTATTTTAACTTGAGGCAGTTGAGTGAGAAATACTCACGTGTAGCATTTGAGGGAATGTCAGCATAAATCACACTTACAGTAAGACTGCATTTTTAATTACTGTACTCATTAAGATTCAATGATGCCATAAGGCTAAGGCCTTATATCACAGATTGGTTCTGAACTAAAAGGTGTGTGCACATGTAGTTACGCACATTTGTGTTATTTTCCTTAATTGGCTACAAAATAATATAATTAGGTTGGGGACTAGATCTTGGGAATTTACCTATTATACTTCTGTTTGTTAAGGAACGTGCATAACACAGAACCCATGTAGGCTTGGCTTGTGGCACAGTTGTCAAATTTAGCATAGACATTCAGACAGATAAGCAACGTACTCTTCTTGTGTGTATCACCTACAAGCCATTATGGCTTAGTGTGTAAATCTGTACGCAACTATTGAAAAATCCCCTTATGAATGTATATAGCTTAGAACTAATTTTTTCCCTTTGTTAATTCTTTGATATCAATGAGGAATTCTTCAGAAAATGTATGGATTGGTTGGTTGCATAAGGGCAGTTGTTATTTGGACAGAAAATTGTTAATGGTCAGGGATTTTCCACTAAAATATTTGCAAATATTCCTAGTCAAACATCAGTTTGGTTTCTTTTTGGGTTTTGAGCTTGCATTAGTCCATGTTCAGAACTTTAAAATTACCTTTGAATTTTTTAAACTTTTTATATCACTGGAACAGAAAGAGCATCTAAATTAAAGCTTCAAGCTAACTTTATTTTTCAAGTATTTCAGGAATTATACTTCTGAACTGAGATTTTATAAGTTGGCTGTGTATTTTCCTGTGTTAAAATGCTGTTATTGAAAATGGTCAACCAAGCCTATGTCGCCCAAAATAAAAACGGGGGAATTGTGGATAACTGGCTAGCTGAAAAGGGTCACATAGACATAGTCCAGCTGGCTGAACAAAAGTGCGCATCGCTCTCAGCTTATCTGAAGTAAAGCAAAATACACTGTCTTTGGCTGTCCTTGTTACACAGTAACAGGAAGATTTTGGTGGGAAAAGAATGTTGCAGGTGGGAACAGAAAACTACAGAAGAGAAACAAGGGGCGGGCTTGGTATTTAGGCAACTAACCAATAATGAGCTTAACTTTTGTAATATGTATGAGCTAATTATAACAAGGCATAAAAGGTGACTGTAAGGGACAATAAACGAAGTCTGCTGATCACTCATATTGAGTGACTGTGTCTTCCCTCCGTCGCAACAGGAAGGAACATCAGGAATACTATCTCAAGAAATAAGGGAAATAATAGGCAAAACCAGCCTCACCACTCAGTTTGAAAAACATCACCAGGCTTGGTGACAACTAGTAAACTTCACCTACAACCCACAACAGGAGCAAACTGAAGCATATGTGCTCCCAATTAGTGCAGCAAAAGAACAGGCAATCTTTCCCGTTGCGACACTAGGAGCCATACACCAGAAAGTCACTGTCAGACCCCTAGGCCATAATGTTTGGGCAAGTTATGGTCAGACCAAAGGCAAGTGGCAGTCAATGAACATGGAATGAACATGTTCCCCAGGGAACAACTGGGATACATCTGTGAAAACGCAGTAATAAGAGAATGAAGATCTGTGTTTAGATATCAAAAAGGCTATGCGTGCTTTTGAAATGTTTCCACATATTAAAGCCCAGCCACAAATATTTTATGTAGGAAATGGATGCACATGTGTTACAACTTCTTCTGGTAACAAGAGTATTGATAATTGTCATGAAATGGCAAATGGTACTAAATTTTGTATGTATAATTTTACTAGAATTGTAGGCTGTGACTTTGGTTATGTTGTTCCTGTAACTACCAGACAGTTAATTGGAACTGATTATACCCTGTATCATGATATACCTAAATTAAAAATAGGCATGAACATTAGCCTCTTCAAAGCAATGCTTAGACACCCCAACATAGAAAGACTGGTCCAAGAAATAAACAGAACGGCCCAACACATGCTTCGACAGGAGAAACGTGACTCTGAAAATATAAAATCCATCTTTAGCCGATGCAGAACAAGTTGGAGAACATCACTGGTGGGACACCTTTGCAGGCCATTCCCCCAAAGCAACACAAGTATTCTACTATTTAATACATCCCATGTTAAGTCATGTTGGAAGGAATGATCCTGTTATCTCTCTTAAACGTCTGTCTGTGGTATAAACTAAGTATCATAGTCAGAAGAACACAAATAATGTGATCAATGATGCATGTCTACCAAAACCCTTTGTCTTCAGAACTTGACAAAAGACTTCCCAAGTCCTAAGAAAAAGGGGGAATGAAACAGAGCAAGGTCTTGAAAGATTATTCGGGATGAGTTTGGTACCATGCTCTGGGGGATGCTCTGTTTATGTTGAGATATAACAGAGACGGCACGGCCTGTTCTGTTCTGCTGATGCTACTGAAGTAAGAGACAGGAGAAATGTACTCTGAGCAATCTAGCAGTCATAAATAAAGATAAGGTGGGCATTTGAAGGAGATGAGAAGGCCATGAGTCAGGAGGCTTTGCAAGCTCCAGCCAAAGAACGGAACGACCACCCAAAAGTCTCCCCAAAAGACAATTCTAGAAGACTCCACTTCAAGCTCCGCCTAAACCCCATCTATTATGAATATGATGATTAGATGTCAAAATCAAATGAATATGTATGTAAAGATGTTGTAACCTCTCGTGAAAACTGTATAAATTACCTGACTTTTCACTGAAAACTTTGGGGCTAGTTTGTCTGGTGCAAACTGGCTAGCTCCCCAGCATTGCACGAAATAAATACCTTTGCTGCTTAAAGACAAAATTCATCTCTGAGCAGTTACTCTGTGCCGTTTTGGCATCACCCTCCTAGAGAACTGCAGAGCTGTGGACTTTCAGAAACACCGGGGCACAACGCTTGGCCAGCCTGAAATGTTCAGGAGGCTCTCAGCAGTAGAAACCGTTCTGACTTTACAGCAAGGCTGACCACACTTGCGAGTTTTCTTTTGCATGCTCACACCTGCAAGCCAAACCAGAACAGCTGCACACACAGCAGAGCAATTGCTCAGCACATCTACACCAACAGAGCTCTCCTAAAGCACACCTGGAGCCACTCATACCCCAAGTCAACATCTACAGCGGAACCTGGCCACAAGCTTTGACACAATGTCATTTTGGGGTCAAACTGATGCACACCAAAAAATTAGTAAAACACACCTCCTTCTCTGCCACGTCAGGTATCGTGCTCCTTCAGTTGAGCTGTAACTGTTACATTATTTCCCAAATGCAAAGCCAAACAGAGAAAATATAACCAAGCATGCTCCTTAAAAAGCACAGGCAACTGTTCATTGTGTGTGACCAAGGGATGATGTGACCGCGGCCCTTCAAACTTGCGGGATGCCTAGGCGGGACTAAACAGTGCTTGCAAACAAAGAACATGCCTGCTCGTTAAGACAGGCTGGTCAAGTTTACCACCAAAACTCTACATCAGCATTTGCCAACCCTGTCCAGCTTTGGGTCGCCAGAGCCACACTCAGTTCACTTGAAAGCATCTCCTAGTAGCAGTATCAAGCTCAGAACTGTACCTCCCAGATGCCTACGTGGAAGAAAACTCAAACTGTGCCCCCTTCTCCTTAAGCTGGGTTACAGCTTGTGACAGGAATTTCATCCCACTGCTTGGAAAAGCTCCAAGGCTGCAGCTGAAGGGAACTGGAGTTCCCTGCGTCTCAGAGTAATTCTAGAGCTAAAGTGGTGACAGACATCAGCTCTAGATCAGACGATACATGCCAGCACTCACCACTGACCCAGGGTGGCAACCTCCTTCTGTCCTACCCAAAGGTTTCAAACCCAACACACTGTCTTCCTACGGCAGGAAGCTTTTAATTTTTTACTTTTTAATTTTTTACAAATTTATAATTCGTAACACCGTTAACGCATTCCTTGAGACGGGACTACAGATACATTATGCAGACCACCAACCTGCCGTTTGGAAGCACTGGAGCTTTATGGTGAGAAATTTTTTCTACAACAGAGCGAGCAATGGTGAATAAATAAGACTGAGACAGGGTCCTTTTCCTCGAGGGAAAAGCACGCAACACATCAGCGATTGTTGAACAGACGGGCAGAATTCTCAGAAAAAGCAACCCCTAACTCTTAACAAGAAAAAGAAGGTCATTCCTCTTAATAAAAGCACAGCTGTGCTGAAACAAGTCAACACAATGTACTCACCTGTCCTCCTCCCAGATGAAGGCATATAAGCAACATGTTTCTCTGGAAATGACACGCTTAGGGCATCAGGTTTTCTTACCCCATCCTTTCATGGCATCACCTTTAAAAAACACCAAGAAAAGGTCAGTTGTGGTGTTGGCTTGGGAGATTCCCATGCCTGGGGGGAGTCAGGAATTCCACAGTAGTAAGTGCCTCTTTGGACACAGACTTTCCTGAGGTGCTCCCCACCTCCAGACAACTCCCTGGACCCCGAGTGGCACGTACAGGTGCAAGGAGGAAAAGAACGTCAGGGAACAGACCAGAGGCGTTAGGGAAAGGCGGGGGGGGGGGCGGGGGGGGGGGCGGGGGGGGGGGGGCGGGGCGGGGGAAGAGAAGAAGAAAACCTAAAAAGAGACAGGGATACAGATGAGGACAGAGATGTAAAGGGAAAACCAGCCCTGGGCTGCAGGACAGAGGCGGAGGATGAAGAAAAGGGGAGAATGAGAGGGAGTGGGACACAAGCAGAGAGAGTAAAAGAGAAGGGAGCAGCAGAATGAGAAAGACAGAAGGGAAGAGGGAGCAGGACAGAAGAATAGGATGGAGAGCTACAGGGAATCAAAACACGATGGGTTTGTATGGCAAGGTTTGGGGAGGAGGAGGAAAAGGAGGAGAAAGAAGAAGAAACAACTGTGTGATCAACTGACCGCAGCTGCCGTTCCCCATCCCCCTGCGGGGAGGAGACAGGGAAATCGGCAGTAAAGTTAAGCCCCGTAGAAATGGGGGCTGGAGGGAAGGTGTTCTGAAGATTTGCTTTTCCGGCACGTTCTCCTGCTCTGACTTGACTGCTAATCAATCGCGCTGATTTCCCCAGGTTCAGTCTGTTTCGCCCACGGAGGTAATGGCGGAGTGACCTCCCCATCCTTGTGCCCACTCGTGAGCTTTTTGTTATATTCTGTCCCCCCTGTCCAGCGGAGGAGGGGGAGCGGTAAGAGCAGCTTCGGTCCAGCCCGGGTCACCCCCACACAAAATCACAGCGGCACAGGGAAGGGGAGGGGGGGCAGAGGAGGGGCAGAGGAGGGGCAGGGGGCGCCTGGGGCACACAAGAGGGGAGACAGGGTCCCACGGACCAGGACTCACCACAGCTCTCGCTTTGGTACCGCTGCGAAAATGTGCCAGTTCAGACGCGCCTTTCCCCCTCTCCCCTCCCTCCCTCCCTCCCGCAGAACGCCGGCCGCTCGGCTCCCCCACCCCCGGTAACCCCCGGGTGTCTCACAGCTCTTCCTCGCAAGACGCGGCCTCCCGGACACGGCGCGTCGCTCCCTCGCGCACCGGGGGCCGCCCCAGGCTGTGGGTGACACACGGACCCCGCGGGTGACACACGGACCCCGCTGTGCACGCTGGCACCCGGCTGCTGCGGGGCTGGTCCCCCCCCACCGCAGGGCCAGGCCCTCTGTGCCCGCAGCAGGAGGCAGCTGCTGCCCGCCTGCCCTCGGGTTCCTTCTCCTTCGCCTCGCCCCGGCCGGCCCGGCTCCTGCCCACACCGGGCCGTGCCCCCGCTGCCCTCCCGCACCCGCGCCGCGGGGGGCGAGGCCGGGCAGGGACAAACCCCGCCAGCCCGAGGCGGCGCGGCCCCCGGCAGAGGGACAGAAGCGCAGGGGGCCGTGACCGGCGCCGCTCGGCCCCGCCCGGAGCCGCTCCTGCCGCAGGCCCTTCCCGAGCGGCAGCGGGGGGCCGGCTGGCCGCCGCCACGGCAGCGCCGGGGGCACCTGGGGCTGGGGCCCGGCTGCGGGGGAGATGCTGCAGCGGGGGCAGCGGCGCGGGGCGAGCGGGGCCGCGGCAGGCTCGGGGGTCTGGCGAGCTGGGGAGGCGCCGGCGCCCGGGGGGCGGCCTCCTGCTTCCCCGCCTCCCCCCCCTCAGCCCCCGGACCCTCCGGGGCTCCCGCACCCGGCTCGCGGTCGGCTGGAGTCCCCCGTGCCGCCCCCCGAGGCGGCCGGCGGGCAGGAGACACCCCCACGCCCCCCGCAGGGTCCGCTCGCCTCCCCTGCGCCCCCGCACCCCCCGCCGGGCTCGCCCCCCGCAGCAAAGCGCCCCCCGCGCCGCGCCGGCAGCCCGGGCCCCGCCGCTCCGGCCCGCAGCGCCGCCAGCCCCCGGCACGGCCCGGGCAGCGCGGCCGCAGCCCAGTGCCGGCAGCCGGCACCGCCCGGCGCTCCCGGCACAGCGCGGCCGCCCCCCGGCAGCGCAGCCCCCGGCCCCCCGCGCAGCCCCGCGCCCCCCAGCGCGGCTCCGGCCCCGCTCCCCGCCCCGGCCCGGGCCCCGCCGCCCCCCCGGCGCTCTCCCCCGCGCCCGCCGCTCGCCGCCCCGGCCCCCGCTCACCTGCCCCGGCGCGGCCGCGGCCCGGCGGCGCTCAGCGGCCGCTCCGCTCCCCGCCCCGGCCCCGCCGCCGGCAGCCGCCCCGCTACAGGGAGGGGCCGCCGCCGCCGGCCCCGCTGCCCGCCCCGGGGTCCCCCCGCCCCGGCCCTCAGCCGGAGCCCCGCGGGGAAAGGGGCCCTGGCCCGACCCCTCCCCCGGGCTCCTCGCAGCCCCTCGCCCGGCGCCGGGGGGTTACTCGGGGCACGGGGAGCGAGCCCCGGGAGCGAGCCCGCTGCGGGGCTGGGGGCCCCCGCGCCCCCCCTGCCCCGGGACGCCTCGGCCGGCGTTCCCCGAGCCGCGCTCGCCGTTCCGGGGGGCTCTGCGACGCTCCCCTCCGTGCCCGCGCCGGGACGGGCTCCCCAGGGCACGGACCCCCCCGGCATGTGGGCACATGAAGGAGACCCCAGCGGGGTGCGGAGGGGCTGGGGCGGGTGCGGGGCGGGTGCGGGGCAGGGGGCAGCTGAGCTGAAGGGGGAGCCGGGAGCCAGGTGAACTCCTGAAATCCCCGTGGGGCCGCGGGACAAGGTGGCACCGTCATCGCAATCCAGGCTCACCGACCCCAAAAGGGGGGTCCTAATATAATACCTGCTGGTCATGCAGGAGGTATTGAGGATGCCTTTTCAGGGTGGCCCGAAGCATGCCCTTGCCGAACCAACAAAGCTAAAGAAGTAACCAAAGTACTATTACAAGAAAGAGTACAGAGATTTGGGGTTCCAGCAGTAATCTCATCCGACTGGGGGCCACACTTCATTGAAAAAGTCATTCTGCAAGTTATTAAATTTTTAGGAATAGACTGGCAGTTACACACCCCATATAATCCACAAGCAAGTGGTCAAGTGGAAAATGAACCACCTAATTAAGCCGCAAATTGTAAAACCTGGACAGGAGGCTGGTTTATCTTGACCTCAGTCATTGCCTCTGACGCGCCTGAGAATTAGAACCAAGCCCAGAGCTAAAGAAGGGCTAAGTTCTTTTGAGATATTGTATAGGAGACCTTATAGTATACAAACAGGAGCAGAGCGTCAGCCCGAGTTGAGAATGAAGTACTTACTGATTATGGAAGAAGCATGCAGAAACAGCTTCGAGACGTAGTTTTAGGAACTGGAGCTCCAGGTCTTGATGGACCTGTGCATAACATGGAGCCAGGAGATTATGTATGTGTCAGACCTCTTTCAGGTTCACCTCTGGAACAGAAGTGGGAAGGTCCTTTCCAAATACTGCTTACATCCCATACCGCAGTCAGAGTTAAGGAACAAGCATCCTGGATCCGCCACACCAGAGCGAAGGCAGCCCCTAAGTCACAATGGAAATCAACACCTACCAGACCTCTGCGGCTTCGGATCCAACAAAAAGACCATTGATTGTTTGTATATTAACAATGTTCTGTACAATAGGAACTCATTCTTGGGACCAGAATCTGTTTGTACAATTAACCCATAATGTAACGAATGCTTTGAATCTGGCAGATTGCTGGGTATGTTCAGCATTTTCCAGAGGTAGTAGAGAATTTCCATTATATGGTGTAATGGTATCACAGGCAAATTGGAGCTGGCCATTTAATCATGCAGGATTTGGTTGTTACAAATCTCCAGATAGTACGGCAGGACCCTGATATGAAGTACAGAAATCAGGAAATTCTACAATAATTAGAGGGAATGATGGGAATGAATGCTCCACTGACAGGATGGCTCAGTTTAAACTATACTGCTCTGAATTGGAGTGTATGTGGCCCGCCAATTCTAACACCAACTAATACAAAAGGAAAATATAGTATTACCCTGAAATGTGGAAAAGTGCATCTAGATATGCTCGCTAATCAGACCTATAGCTGCTTACATCAAGGATTATGGTGGTTATGTGGAGATGGCAGGGCCAGGAAAAGACTACCTAACTGACGGCAAGGTGAATCTGGGGTAGGATACCAGTTCCCCAAGGCAGGATATTTAATCATTCGCATCCTCCACCAGGTGTTTTGAGATCCCCATGGAAATTGGTTAAATGAGGAACTAATAACCCCCTGATGACCCAAAAGCCCCTCAGCATTCCATAGTTTTGCGAGACGGCATCTTCCTTCATTAGGGGTGAGTTAGAAAAAGCAATAATAAATATTTCTGCCACAATAGAACAAATGGAAAAACTCACCATGGACGCTGTACAGGGAGTCCAACAAAGTTTCTTCATTAAGAAATGTAGTACTTCAAAACTGAATGGGTCTGAACAGACTTTTAGCAAAAGAAAGAGGATTGTGTATGGTTATTAATCAAACTTGCTGTGTCTATGTTAACCAAGAAAAACGTATTGAAACGGATTTGCAACAAATTTGGATAACCCCCAAAATACTACATCAAGTATCCCTAGATGACACTTCCTTTGGATTTTCTGACCTCTGGGAAAAGTTTACTTCTTGCCTACCTCATTTTATGTGGCTGAAGCAGCCCTTTGTTGTAGTTATCATAATTATTGTATTAGAATTATTGATTTGTATTACGTTACGATGCTTTCTGTGCATGTGAAAAAAAAATAACAATAGCAGTTATGAAGAATGGAAGAAACAAGGGCTAAGACAAAGGCTAGAAGATGGGAAATATTTTACCAGAATCCATACTGGGGGAAGGGGTGCATCTCAGAGGCAGAGGGGCTCTAATCACCCCGTTTGCAGTGAGGAAGTAGCTTGTGCAAGTGAGTCCACATCACAGAGCAAAATCCTGCCACAGGACCTGGGCTACCCAGGAGCACACAGCTAAAATGTATGGAGAGTGGGATACTGCACTGCCTGGTCCTACTCCCACCTCACACAGTGCCCGCCTCAGGAGCCCTCAGTGGGGAATTCCCCTGTTTTCTCGCAATACCCAGTATCCCCATCATCACCTCCACTCCAGCCAGTTCACACCCCCATGCCCCTTCGATGGGTGTGCAATTGCATCCGCAGCCCAGCAGCAGCACAGTGAAGCGGTGCAGTACCCAGGTGGGTGGATGCCCCCTCCGTGGGGCAGATCCGTCACACAGCTACAGCACGAGGTAGAGCACAGCACTCCCCACTGTGCCCGGTGAACAGGCATGTCAGTACTCATTTCTGAATTTGCTGATCTTTTTAATGCATTCTGTAGCCCAAGGCCTTATTTATCACCCATGCTATCCTCTGCACTGACAGCAGTGCTGATCTTCCTCGCAGGCTGTTGTTTTCTCATCCCACCCGTGACATCAGAGTGCATCAGAAGTAACAATTTTTTTCCTCTGTGGCCTCTTAATGTGAGGGCAGTTCCCTGGCATCCCTGTCTAACAGCTAGGCACTGAGGCACAGGGCAATTACAAACATCCCTTAGATCCTGGGCCAGGTGAGCCGTGGGTTTTGCTGGCAGACCCGAAGTGCACGGTGCAGTGAGTATCTGGCTCTGCAGCCACAGCAGCGGAGCGCTGAGCACCAAGAGGTGCTGTGCCAGTGGAAAATGAGGGACGCACCCTGGCACGGTGGTGGAGAGACTGGATGAAATGATCTTCCTGTAGGCCCTGTGTAGCCTCCGCCAATAACATTACCCAGAGTGATTTAAAGAGTCAGTCACCAATATTCGAGTGAGCGGAGGAGGTTATCTTTATTCACCAGCGCTGGGTGCATGGGGGATCCCTCCACCAAAGTCACCCACACCGAGGGGATTTTTCAGTCCCCTCTTTATACAAGCAACTCAGACCTATTCATTAACTTTCCAGGAAATCGTTTACATATTCATTACAATGCCAGGAACTCATTTACACATCTCACTAAACTAGTGACCATGATTTAAGTCCTTGTCTTTGCCACCTTTCATAAACAGCAGGAACTTAGGACCAGAGAGCCTTTTTAAAGATGACAGATCCAAGGACTTTGCAATTAGTACATCCCTCATGTTAGCAATAAGGGTCCTTGCATGTTTCCCAGCTTTTAGATAAACATAGGTACATCATCCTATAGATAAGTGGTGCATCATTCATCATTCAGCACTTCGTTGTCAATGCAGTTTCATCTGTGCATCCCGTAACAAGTCTGTGTCGTGGTAAAACACACAGATTTACATTAGTAGTAGAACTACTACACAGTGCGTTTTATTTCAGTTTTTATGCCAATATCCCCCACAGCCCTGCTGACCAAGGGATATTGTTTTACCTGAACTAGGCAGGCCTCCTGCTTATCATTTTTACTGTAACAGGTAAAGCATTTTTTGCCTTACCTGGAATTTACTCCCGGATATACCTGGTTAAAGATTTCTTTTACTTCAGGGATAAAGATAAGCTCAAGATTTCAATTAATTGATTATTTTTAAATTTTGGGTTCATTTCTCCTTCTTTAAACATCTAGATGTTCTAATAAATCTCATCCCAACAAAGATTTTGGTGAATTTGGCATTCTTACTTGTTTTCTTAGTTTGTATTTTAAAGGTTTCAGGATGTTTTCCTGGTGGCCAGCAGCTCCCACAACTGTAACAAATTCTGTTCACTGAAGTTTAACACCAAGTAAGTTGGTTTTGTATTCACTAAAAATTCCACCTCATTTTTCCTAGTCCCTATTTCACCAGAACCCCTTGCTGGTTCTTTAGCTTAGGGCAATCTCGCTTCCAGTGTCCACTTTCCCTACAATATGCACAGTGATCCGATCCCATAGGAGAGGGATTCACTTTTCACTTCTGCCTGACATTCCTCCTGTCTCTGCCTCATCTCCTCTACCAGTTCAGCACGACCCAGCTCTTCTCTTACCTTC
>NC_073701.1:92497268-92501205 GCF_023634085.1 Falco cherrug | reverse complement strand
TTAACCCTAAGACTGAACCATAAGAGTGAACCCTAAGACTTAACCTTCAGACTTAATCTTAATACTGAACCCTAAGACTTAACCCTAAGGCTCACCGTTCAGACTTAGCCCTAAGACTTATTCATAAGGCTCAAACTTAAGACTTAATGTTAAGTCTTAACTCTGAGAGTTAACCCTAAGATTTAACCCTAAAACTTATCCTTAAGATTTAACCGTAAGTATTAACCTGAATAGTTAACCTTAAAGATTTAACCTTAAGACTTAACCCTGAGACTTAACCCTAAGACTTAACCTTAAGATTTAACCTTAAGACTTAACCTTAAGAGTTAAATTTAAAACTTAACCTTAAGACTTAACCCTTAGACTTAACACTAACACTTACATTTAAGACTTCACCTTAATATTTAACCCTAAAACTTAAACCTAAGACTTAACACTGAGACTTAAACCTGACTTAACCTTGAGACTTAACCCTTAGACTTATCCCCAGACTTAACTACAAGAATTAACCCTAAGACTTAACCTTATAAGTTAACCTTGAGAATTAACCGTGAGATTTAAAGTATAAGACTTAACCCTATGACTTAACCGTAAAACTTAAACCAAAGACTTAACCTTATGACTTAACCTTAAGACTCAACCCTGAGACTTTACACTAAGACTTAAATTAAGATTTAACCTTAAGACTTAACCCTGAGACTTAAAGGTAAGATTTAACCCTAAGACTTAACACTAAGATATAACCATGGGACTTAACCCTGTGTCTTAACCCTAATAGTTAACCCTAAGACTTAGCCCTAAGACTTAACCCTAACAGTTATCCCTAAGACTTAACCCTAAACTTAACCCTAAGATTTAACCTTAAGTTTTAACCTTAATACTTAACCCTAAGACTTAACCATAAGATTTAACCTTAAGAATTAACCTTGAGACTTAACCGTGAGATTTAACCTTTAAGACTTAACCCTAAATCTTAACCCTGAGACTTAACCCTAAGAATTAACCTTAAGGCTTAACAATAAGATTTAACCCTAAGGCTTAACACTAAAACTTAACCCTACAAATTAACCCTAAGTCTTATCCATAAGACTTAACACTGAGACTTAACTCTAAGACATAACCCTGAGACTTATCCCCAAGACTTGACCCTAAGGCTTAACCCTTAGACCTAAACTTAAGACTTAAACTTAAGACTTAACCCTAGGACTCAATCCGTAAGGCTTAAACTTAAGAATTAACCCTGAGACTTAAACTTAGGACTTAACCCTAAGACTCTAACATTAAGACTTAGCTCCAAGACTTATGCCTAGGTCTCAACAATGAGACTTCAACCTAAGACTTAACCTTATGGTGGCCAGGTTTTCCAAAACGAAAGCAAATGTACTATGGTGGAGGTGGATCCCAGGGGTCTTTCATGTAACTAGAAGTTTTTTGAAAAAGAAAAAAAAAAAAAGGAAAAGGTATGCATGCATCTCTCTTCTTAAAACAAACATCTCTACGATGTTCCCATAACCTTCAAGGAACATACCTGACACTTCCTTGACTGGGTTGTATTCACAGCAAGACTGTACCATCATAGCCTGTACCTTATCCTCTTTGGTAGCATTGTCTTCAGCCAGGTTGTCAGTCTGTTTAACAGGTACTGATTATTTGACACTCATGTTAGGCTACAAATAGGCTCTCTTTGTACCTTACATAAAGACTTGTTGAACCAATCCAGTTTTCTTCCAAGCGGACTGAAGCTATGTGTAGAAAAAAGCACACCACCAGCATTTTGAAGCTGGCCTTTAAGCTCCAGACTGGTTGAAGAAGCTAGCCACGGTACATTTAACTGGGATGCATGCAAGTAGCATTAGTTATGTTTTGCGGCATTAAAAGGACACACAACTTAAGAGTTGTGGCAGATGCTTTTGCTTGCTGAAATTCAGCTTCAGACCCAGAAGCACTAAAAGGAATCAAGCTTTTGATAATCCCTTAGCAAGGGATTTAAGAATTTTCTGTTGGTACTGGATTTTCTGTTGGTTTTTGTCTGCCCACAAGCTCTGCTCCTGGCCAGGAAAAGGAGTCCTTAACAGCAGCTATTGCCAAGTGCAGTGGAACTGCAGGTCCAACACGTACTCAGAAGCTGCTCTTTGTTGATCTTAAATGATTCCAAAACCATCCTCAGCACTCCTTTTCAAAACAATCGCCCTTTGACACCCAAAAGGAAACCTTTGGGATCAGCGTGTCCCCAGGGAGGGCTCGACACAAAACCTCTGTGCAGACCTGCTGTCCTGTGATGCCTGCCAGCAGAGCTGGTGACGCGAGTGCTCCTTCCCCGTCTCCGTTGAGGATACTAAGGTTAGCAAAGCCCTCCTGTTTGTCTTGTTGACAGGCGTGCTCAGCCTGAAAGGCGGTGAGGGAGCGCTAACCGGCAGCCCTGCCAGCCAGCCTGAAGGGCAGGGGGGATGTGAAAAGCAGCTTGGGGCCGCCTGAGAACTAGCACAGGCATTTACGGAGGGAACGCGCGGGAGCAGGGTGTTCTCTCGCTTTCACTCGCTGGGAATGTGCAATCCATTCCTTCCCCCGGAATCTCTCACCTCTAAGTGAGAGACAGTCAACGTTTTAACTAATGTTTTACAAAATGCCTCTTTGTAAATACCTACACATACATACACATACACGTTCTGTTAAAGTAGCAAAGAGTATGTTTCCCAGAAAAGAAGTACCTGAATTTTGAGAAATTTTGAAGACTCTTTGATGGCCATCTGAATTGTGGACCGCATCATCTGATTTGTGGACCCCATTTTAAACTCTATTTAAGGAAAAGGAGGTATGGGAATGATACCACTATGGAAACAGACAGTTAGGCATTTCACAGGAGTCAGAAAATGGTGCGTCAGCCACAGCTGGTGACTACCAGCTCCAATATTTTGAAGATTAGGAAACTATTTCAAAAAACTTGTTGACAAGTCTTTCCTAGAATTGTAATGCTCTTTCTAAGAAATCGTTCACGCAGTGCATTGCAAGAGTTGAAAAGCCCCTCATTCTTCTTCCTTGCAAAAAAAGAGAAAAAAACTGTTTACAGTTCTCTTCCTCTTCATTGTACTCCTCATTGTCATCTTCACCACTGTAGATGACAGTGGTGAAGACGTATATCAGTGCAGAGCGTGTTGGTCTTAAAATATTCTCTGGAATTCTGCGTGATTATTTATGATGGGCTGGATGCAGAATCCCTTCCTGAAGACCCCGTTGCAATGGGGCATCTACAGCAAAGAACATTCTATTTATTTGGTTAGGAGGGAACTAGAACATGAAATCCAGGTTCAGACCAGCAGGCACAGTTTTTAAATCATTATCAGGCTGAAGGAACACTTAAATGGACAGATTATGCCTTTTAGGAAAACTTGTCTGTGGTGGCTGGCAAAAACACTTCTTCCAGCTACAGAAAATCTGAAAAAAGATGGACATGACCTCCTCTGCATGGACAGGGGAGGCACTGCTGATTAAAGCCTTTAGATAGCATACAAAGCATGACTAACCCCTGATTTCTCATTTTTATAAAAAAAGGAGTAGTCTAAGGAGTTCTATAAAGGAATTGCATTTTAAAGACTGATCTTCAGTTTTTGAAAATCACAGGCCGTCTTTACACTGCAGCACAGTGAAAATGTCACAGAGGTACCTTGGTGCCAAGAACCCAGCTCATCAGAGTGGTGGGCTTCTCCTCTGCCTCATTTAACCTGCTACCTCACAGACCTTGTGCTGGCCAAGTTCCGTGGTTCCCAGTGATGATCCCAGATTGACCGGAGCCAGATCAGGAGCTTCTACCCATTAGGTCTTAGGGTTGAGTCTTAGGGTTAAGTCTTAAGGTTAGGTCTTTAGGTTAAGACTTATGGTTATGTCTCAAGGTTAAGTCTTAGAGATAAGTCTTAGAGACACGCTGTAACTCGCCGGTGTA